>NC_141547.1:31160000-31351250 GCF_021556685.1 Rattus norvegicus
GATCTTCATTTGCAGTTGCTGAACCCTCGTTCCCAATGGAACTACTACCAGCTCTGTGAGGAGTTGGCTCAGAATCCAACTGCACACTTCTGTCATGGAGAGGAGGCTGGCATCTTGGTCAATCGATCTCTGGATGGACCTGCCAATTAGAAAATGCTTGTCTGGTTCTCTACTGTTAAGAGTGAACCTTATCCTTATGGGGGGGTCAGTCCAGGGATGGTGTGAAGATTATTCTTGCCCGCCTACTTAACTGAATTAGAAAACACCTAGGAGGTTAATAAAGCAGCTCTGTCTGAGCATTTCCGGAGACAGATCATGTGGCCCAGTCAGGGCTAATCCCTTGATAGAGTTCTAATATGACGGCATTGCTAGAAGCTGGTGAAAATAAATGAGGCCTTTGGAGAAAGTAGCTTAATGAGATGGAATCCTCCCCTGGCCTCCGTCTTTATGTCCTTTCCTCCACATGCTATTCACCAAGAGGCCTCCATCACTTGACCCTGTTGCCATGGTGACCTGTCTGCAACCATGGGGCCAAGCAGCCACAGGCTGCACAATGAGCCAAAGTAAACCCTTTCTCCCTTAAGTTGTCCTCTCTAGTTGGTCTCGGGAATGAGGAAGGTAACTGTGTCCTCTCCAGAGCCCATTTCCTAGCCAAACCCTTGTCTGCTTCCTCAACGGCCCTTCCTGCCTCCATAAACAGAGTTTATTTATCTTGCTGGGTGACCCATGTCCATGAACTCATCACCTGCTTTCCAGCTCCCTCGACAGAGAATGCAGGAAGATGTATTTTGCTTACTGTGTACTTTTGGAAAACTTTCCCCCTGTGTTTTTCTGTATCAGACACATGTGGGCAAGCCAGCACCTGGGACTGTGACAAGCCTGAGGGTGTGGGCTGAGGTCACTTGGGGAGTTCTACCCAGTACTGTTTGTGTTGTTCCTGAATTCCAGAGCAGACTGCACTTTTCCAACGCAAAGCCCAGGAGAATTGGGGAGATTACTTGCCCAGACCCTGAGTTATCTTATTTGTCGATGTTTCATTCATGCTCACTGGAATTATTCCCAAGCTGAATCTGTCAGCTGACCATCTGCCGAGGAGCACAGTTTGGAATGCTTCATAGCTTTCCCCAGAACATTTCTGCTCACCCTGTTTCTCTGCTGACAAGATGGCCCCAGAGTAAAAGCAGATGAAGTTCCTGAAGTGTTGTTAATCAAACCAAGGAGATGAGTTCATATAGCCCATCCATTCCTCTTCTCCACTATCTGCAGATGACCTCAAGCAAATCTGTGAGCCCTTGGCCCTCATCTGTCAAATAAAGGTTTGGGCAAGAGTGAATTGAGGGCCCCTCCAAATAAAAAAGTTCATTAACTTCGTGGTAATTTCTTTTTCAGATTTATTTATTTCACTCAAATGTATGTCTGGGCACCATGTGTGTCCCTGTTGCTGGCAGAGGTCAGAAGAGGTCACCAGATGCCCTAGAACTAGAGTTAAGGATGGTTGTGACCCGCCATATGGGTTGAACCCAGGTCCTCTGCAAGAACAAATGCTTTTAACTGCTGACCTATCTCTCCAGCCCTGACGTCGGGCACTCTACGAACATGAAAACAAAGCTTAGTGTGTGGGTGAGTGGTAGAGTGCGTTCCTTGCATGCATGTAGCTCCAGGTTCAATCTCCAGCACTGTTAAAAACAGACCAACAGCTAAGCATGGCGGTGTACACCTTTAATCCCAGCACTCCGGAGGCAGAGGCAGGTGGATCTCTGAGGCCAGCCTGGTCTACACAGTGAGTTCCAGGACAGCCAGGGCTACAGAAAGAAACCCTGTCTTGAAAAGCCAAAACAAACAAACAAAAATTAAAGTATAAACTCCTTTCCCACAAGCAGAGGATCTCTGCTTTCTCTCATCACCTACCCAACCAGCAAGACCTGCTCCTTTAGAGAAAGCTTCCCCTGTATAACACCATCCACAGATGAGTCTCTGTCGCTGGGAGCCTGTAAGTAGATGGGCTTTGCTTAAAACTTGCCATCTTGTTAACAGCTTCATAGAACTTGTCTTGCCAGTTATATCCCCGCCTCCATCTTTTCCACCACAGAGGTTCACTTCTGCACTTCATTCGGTAGCTGCTCCAGACTCCTTTCTAGTCTATGGCTAAGGCTGACCAGTGACCTCCAATGTTCAGATCTTATGCATGGGCTAAGAAAGGAGCATTCTGCTATAGAGCAAGTCCTTAGTGTTTGTCTCCTGTGTTGTATCAAAACTTTTAAAATGGGATTGCTACTTTTCTAAAACACAATTTTTAAACAGATGACTTATGTTAGTATAAGCATAAAAACACAGATTCGGCAATTCTAGCCATTCCAGAGATCTCCTCCAAAGATGACCCATGAAGCGTAAGCCCCAACATTCACACATTGTGCCTACAAACAGTTGAGGACCAGTTCATAGGTAGGTCACAATTAATCAAAATCTCTTCACTTGAACCTTTCCCAAACACTAAAGCGTGATGGCATAGAAACTACAGAATATCATACTGGCAGCTAGCTGGTTTTATATCCTGGAGGCCTACAGGGTCATTTTTAATAAAAATGGCCAGGAAAACCTTCTTCTTGGAGTGACTCCTGAACTCATACTGTTTAAATCTTCTATGAACATACTAAGCCAAGTGGGCATTCTGGTAGAAGCTTCGCTTCTGAGGCTTGGGGGTTTGGTGGTCATCCCCCCCATGCCAGGGATGAGACTCAGGAAGAAACTAGAGAAAACAAACTGTCTGCCCCACCAGCACTGAGCCTCCAATCAGGTGAGTTAGGCACAAGGTGCAAAGCCTTCAATAGGGTGGGATGGGCACATCCTCCTGGAGACAAGTAGGAGGAATGGGATGAGGAACTATGGGAGGGTGGACAGCCTGTAAAAAAGATAAAAGTGAGAGAGAGGGGGGGGGAAGGAAGGAAGGAAAAGAAAGAAACTGGTAGGGAGAAAGGGAGAGAGGGAGAAAGGAAAGAAGGAAGGAAAGAAGGAATATGGAGGGCAAGAAAGAGGCCCTGGTTCTGGGCAAGATTGGTATGTAAATGCAAAGAGGAGAAAGAGGAGTGGTTGGGGGAGATAAAGATTTTGGTGTCAAACAAAAATCAAGGTGAAACTGAAAGGGTATGTAGAAATTAACCTTGGAAAAAGGAGGAGAATGTTCTAGCTTTTCTGAGTTCCAATGAGTGAGTGATCTAGTTAGAGTTAAAATCCAAATTTCTTACCCCAACCCAGTCTGCCAGCATTTATGAAATCATTTCGAGCCAAAGGGTAGATGATAAATTATCACCCTGGTTGTGATTCTAGTAATTTTAGACTTCTGCTAAGATATCACTTCATTCGCACCACACGGCATGGAGAACTCAGAAAAGCTAGATACGTGTCCATCCGCCATCTCTGTGACCACACAGGAGACACCCAGCTTTGCTGAAACTTGGCCCCTCTGTCTATAAAAGAGCTTAACCAGTCCACAAGGTTGACATGGAAATCAAAATGAAATAAGAGAGGTATAACTCTTATGGAGTGTAAAACCCGATACCAATATAAAATATTACCGTTACCAAGATCTTTGAACATCCTTGTTCCTTGCCTAGGGTTTCTGTGTCTGTGTTTACCTACCACCTTTACACATTTAAAACATGTATGTATGGGGTTGGGGATTTAGCTCAGTGGTAGAGCGCTTGCCTAGCAAGCGCAAGGCCCTGGGTTCGGTCCCCAGCTCCAAAAAAAAAGAAAAAAGAAAAAAAATATGTATTATTAACACATAGGAACAAAGCACATACATTTTCATAGCTCTTTCCCCATTGTACAAACCTGGTTCTTACCTGCTCAGTGAGAACATTCTTTCTTGTTTAGTTTTTTGAGGCTAGGTCTGCCACCCACTCGTGACGTTTCTGCTTTAGCCTCTTAGAGTGCTGTAGTTACAAGCATATACGACCACACACAGCCAAATGTTTTTACATCCATTGTAGAGCCAGAGAAAGTCTGTCTGTGTTACAGTTGCCTGTATACTTGTCTGTCCATGCTTCCTGGACTGCAATCCTAGGCAGAAGCCAACACCTTCGTCTTCCTACCCTCTGTCAGCACACCGATTGGTTCATGGAAGACCTAGATGAACCCCTCGCTTCCTGAATAGATTTAATCGCCTAAGACCACACCAGGGCTGAGATTTGATTTACTTGATGTACTAGCCAGACTTTTTATTTGCTGCGACAAACACTTGAAAGACACAGTTTAAAGAGGAAAAATGTGTTTGGGCTCTGATTTCAATCTTCCGTTGGCTGGTTCTGTGTTTCTGGGCCACAGTGAGGCAGTGCGTCATGCAGAAAGGGCACCGTAGAGGGGCTCTGTTCACCATCTGGCAGCCAGGAAGCTCCCTTTGTCTTTTACCCTTTGTGGAGTGTTCTTGGGTTTTCTTCTAGTTTCCTAATAGGGTTTATCATTTCTTCTATAGGAAGGAGCCAGGGTTAAAACATGTTTCAACCAGTCGCACCTTCGGAAGTTTCCTTCTCCCAATATAGCAGCACCATCTACAGACCTTCAACTACGAACCTGAGGGGATGGCCATCCCCAGACCATACCACGTGGCATTTCCTCAACTGTTACATCATTTTCCACAGATGTCTTCCCCTTTCTTTCTCTCTCTCTCTCTCTCTCTCTCTCTCTCTCTCCCTCCCTCCCTCCCTCCCTCCTTCCCTCCCTCCGTCCGTCTGTCTGTCTGTTTCTGTCCATGTCTCTATCTCCAGGGTTTACTCTGTAATGCTGGCTGATCTGAAACTTGCTAATGTAGACCAGGCTGGCCTCAATTTCCAAGATTCACCTGCACATAAAGCTTGTGACCAACATCCTCTTGATAATTGAAGCTGGCCAGCTTACCTGGTCACATATCTTACTGAAGAGGTTCACTGCGAATGTATCCAAGAGAAGTGAAGCTACAACTTCAAGAGTTTGGAGAATATTCGAATCTCCTGCATTTATAACAGAGTTTCCTTTATCTGTGTGGCTGTTCTTTAAAAAAAGAAAAGAAATAGAAATAGAAAGAAAGGAAGGAAGAAAAAAAGACAGACACATGAAATCCCTCTGTCTAATGAGGAAATTAACTTACATAAACAAAACAAAACTGCTTCAAGGTGAGAGATACTCTTTGCTCTAGAAGGAAACGCAGCAGAGAAAGGGACCCCAGGCATACCTGGCGTTTGGGCTAATTTAATTTGCATCTAGTTGTTTCCAATCCCAGCATCCATCTAGTACAGGTTGTAATCTCACACATTCTCTGGAGGCTAAGGTAAAATGATTGAAAGTTTAGGTCTAACCTGGGCTACAAACTAAATTCAAGGGGCTCAGAAGAACTTTTCCTAGTTGTGACAAAACACGTAAGGAAATCAGAGGAGCACACAAGGCAAGCACACAGCAGCATACCTCAGATGTACCGGAGAAGAGTTAGCCACAAAAGAGAAACAAACCTTTCTGTTCCAAATTAAGCCTCGGGAACAACAGTAGAAAATACAGAATGTGGAAGAAGAAATACTAAATCCCACTGGGAAACTGGGAGAAAAGCCGAGTACACTTCAGCAAAGAGTAGAAAAGAAAGGTGACGTGGGGCGAATAACTGAGAGCTTGTGGGTCTGTGAACACTACAGAACGACACAGAAAATAACCAGAGGGCACACGCTGGGATGGAAAACCACAGAGAACAGGGAGAGCTCAGTTATGCGCGGCTGATTCATGTCTGGGATTGTCTGCCAAGCAGTTGTAAGCATGGGAGTTCTAGCTGAGACAGAGGCTGGAGCCTGGCGGGTAAAACATCAGCCAAATGCCGGTTTAGCTGGGCACGCAAACCGCCGTGCCTCCGGAAGCCTGATGTCTCTCTGCAGCGTACCGTGCTCCTTTCAAAGCCAGAAGGTGTCCTAGCAGGCTACCTGACAAGGAAGAAGCAAAGCGGGGAGTGGGGATACCATGAGTAGCACCCACACGCTCGCAAGGGAGAAACCCCATCTATACATGGACTCTAGAGCGGGAGTCAAGAGGGCAGGAATGGGGCGGGGTGGGGTAGTCAGAGAACCAGTGATTCTCACTCACAAAAATGGGGGAAATGATCAAGGAGAGTCAGAAATATCTGTGAGTTCGCTGCTTTGAACAAGGAGTGGCAGTGTGCCACTGTCCACTGTGCCTGGACAGGTTAAACGAGCCAGAAAGGTCCTTGGGGCCGTGGTCAAGTTTCCAAGCTGTGGCTCTTTCTTCCACTCAGTTCTTGCTTGCTCCCTCCATCTCCCTACCTGACTTCCTCTCCCGCTCTCCGACTACTTCCTGCCCTCAGCTCTCTTCCAAAGCCAGAACCAATGGGAACGGAGCACGTGGCCTAACCTCGCCTGTGTCCTGGATGCCCAGGAGAGTCCAATGTGCAACTGAATTAGTGACCACTGGTTAAGATCCTGTGGCGTGCTTGTGGTTAGAGCGCCCCCTGTAGGCCCTTCCGGAAGCTCGACTCTGGTAACAGATTCTACTGCACAAACTGAGGGCTTCTTCTAGAGCTCTTAGCTTGTGAGCGTAGGAACCCACAGTTGTTCCTGGAGCACAAATCTCTCTCATGGCTGATCCAGTTCTCAGAATGCCAAGAAACTGCATCCTTTCCTGAAGACCCATTGTTCTCAGCTCCTTGTATTTCTGTGAATTCAGACTGCACGTCTTCAGTCTTTGCAAATGTTCTGGCTACTAGATTAAACGGTCCAACCCTGATGATGTTTCGAGCCATCTGGGAGACCTCCCGGGGGAGGAGGGTTCAAGGACATCTATTTGTAACCAGTCTGCAGCCTTTATTGGACCATGCAAAGCCTGTTCTGAAATGGGCAAGCCTCCAGATCAGAGAGTCCTCCCTCCACAGTGGGATCAGGAAGTCCCTCCGGGTGCCAGGGGGTTCAGGGGTGCCTAAGGATGTTCAGAGACTGGGGCTCCCATAGACCTATGGATGTGGAGTTCTGGGAGCTCACTAGCTAGGTAGCCTTTATAAATTGAAGAATTGGGAAGGACTGTCTGCCTGGCTGGGCTATGACTACCTTCCTGTGGAAACTTCCCCTAAGCAGTTCTGTGCTTGCAGAATAGGAAAAAGTGATATCTTAACACCTTGGATTTATGGTCAGTCACCGTCCAGACAGGCCAGACCTGTGATTTCCAAGGGTATGTTAATATGAGTAAGAAACACCCAGGTAACTAGGGAGTTTCCCCTCAGGAAGACACACTTTGTGAAGTCAGTTCTTCCCATCTGCTTACATCAGACAACACCCAGCCTAAATGAACATATGTAGACATGAGTCAGTCACGTGTTAGGGTGGTAAAAACTCCAACTCAATGAGGTCTGTGCCGAGTAGCTTAGCTCACCACCTGGCAAGGCTGCAACAGAGGCCGGTTGGAGCTCATCTACACTCACAGAGGAAGCTCAGACCTCACTCACCTGAACATGCCTTGGTTGACTTAATGCCCAGACAGAAGCATCCTTAGGCTGGGCTCAGACCCACCCAGGACATTCTGCAGTGGGCTGAGGGGACAGACTCTGAATTCAGACCTTTGGTCAGTACTGTACCTTGGTCTTGTGCTGGATCCGCACAAGAAAAGGGAGGACAATAAGAAAGTGCCTTTCATAAGCTACGTAAGATCTGCTCATAGGCAACAAGTTGCATAGGGCGATTTTCCCTCACATTCCATGGTCAGTGCAAACCTCAGGGAGGATTTGGAGTTGTTATAAGATGCACAGTCTGAAGAAAAGCATCTCAGTGCTGTGTCTATCATTGAGGGGGAAAAAATAGACCATACCTCCCTTAAAGGAGAGTCTAAGCATCAAACATTGGAGCCAAAACGGGGTGTCTGTCTCACTAACCCAGAGGCTATCAGAAGTCAACCAGGAAATGTAATTGCCAGGGCTCCATACACCAACACCAGGATGTGCTGTATTGGATAATGTCGGCTCAAAAGGACCAGCCCTGAAAATACAAGGATGGAATGCTTCCATTTCTCCATCTGATCTGGGCAGGGAGGACGGGCCCAGGGAGCCACAGAAGCCTGTTGAAGTTTCCCATAGGGAAGGAGAGTGAAGACTGATCCCTTCCCTAGGAAGGAACCCACATTCCTTTCCCAGGCTAAAATGGAAACAAGGTGGGGCTTGCCCTGCCAGTGAATTTGTTCTGAGCCCACATCCAGCAGATCTGAGGGAGGGTGATGGGGGTGGGGGGACAACGTGGACAAGGTGCCGTGATAACCACATATGCAACTGTCATGGAGAAATCCTTTATGTTGCACGGTTACCGAAAACATCTGTTTAATATGTCAGTGCAGTTCAGAAACCCAGGCCCATCCTCCCTGGCTCCAGTCCAGACTGACACCACTTCAGTTTTCAGAATAGCTGCTCCCTCTAACATTCTATGCCTCTAGCTTGTCATGCCTTCCCTTGTCCCCACAACCTAGTTACTAGGTCGAGTTACAGGCTCTGAGTAAATCTTCTTTTTAACCCCACCCCAGACACTTGGCTTCCAGGGTGTCCAGATCCCACAAAGACTTCCATAATCATCCCTTGAAATGCCCCATGAATCACGTGGCTCTGCATTCAGAGGAGTGGAGGACAGTCAAGAGCCCAAATCATAAACAACAGCTAATACTAATACGTATTGAGCGAACACTCCGTGATCTCATAGCCTTTTGTGTATGGTTGAAATAGATCCACCCCCAACAGATTATTTCTAGGGGAAGAGAAGCAGCACACACTTCTGCACACTTTTCCCACCAAACAGTATTTCGGCGGGGCCCCATCACTCTCAAGTATTTGACGTTTTACTTACACTGTAGGTGTTAATGACTAGTAGTAGCTATTACATAGCCATGTGAATTTTCCTCAAACTGAAACTCTGAATCACACATCGGCTGTGCTGGTTAAGGTTTAGTACTGTCTCCTCCTCCCTTTGCTGACCTAAGGGGACCCCCGAGACCGATGTCCAGCTACTGCGTCACCCCACCTCTGGAAGTTCCCAAGATGGCCTGCCTTGGCAGATGGCTCTGCTCTTTAATTAGCTGTACAGTTGCTGCTTCCCCTCGCTTAGTATCAGGAAGCGTTTCCTTGCTCCATCCTCTTCCCCCTCTTGGCCACAGTGCCTTCCTACTATTCTTCTCCCATTCTGACCTTTTGTTTCATCCTTTCCCCTTGGATGTGTTGTCAGAATCTCATCTCAATCTAGGACTTCTGCCAAGTTGTCTGAACTCCTCCTTCCAGGTGCGGGGTATGAAATCTTCCTTAAGCCTCCCTTTCCCCTTATTTAGCATGAATGTCCACACCCTGTGAACTACTCTCGGGTCCAGCAGCATTAAGAGTCCATATGAATGTCGTTTGCAAACTACCCTGGCCTAGAGAAGTCCTCCTACTCAGATGTGTATGCCATGTTAACGTACACAGTGGGTAGCATAAGGCGGAAATATTTACCACTGGAATGCAGAATGCTTTATTTTGTATGCAGGCATTAGTGGTTAGCCTTTCTCATTGATAGAGCTGTCCTTCCCCCCTGGAATTTGCTCTGACTGATGGATGTTCAAATGATTCTATCTTCCGGTGACAAATACTAATTGGCTGGTTGGTGGGCAGTAGCCAAAAAGCATAGCGTGCTGCAACAGAAAGTCAAGTTGAGGATTAAACAAAATCAGCCAGCTGGAGGTAGCTATGATCTCACTTCAGGTAAGGAATGTAGCGATGGCACATGGGTTCGTTTTTATGACAGTGTAGATCTTCTCATCGCCTAACCAGTGAACTCTGAGATTGCTAACACATTGAGCCTTCTCCTTCTAGTGAACAATGAAGGGCATCTGACTTCACCGTGACACTGGCGTCCTCATAGGTCCAGCCAGGAAGGCACCAGAGGAAAACGATACGCTAAGCTGTGTGGGGTGAGCTCTGAACCCTACAGAACTTTAGAGGAGAAGTGTGTGGGGACAGCAGCTTTAAAGATGCCCAAGGGAGGTCAGATGTCAAGAGCTGAGAAGGAGGAGGACATCTCAAGGAAGTGAGCATGTGTCAGGATCGACAAAGACATGGGTCAGGTCATGGAGGGAGGACATGATAGCTGAGGGAAGAGTGGGCTTGGATAGAATGAGGAAGAATGATTGTTAGAAGGGAGAATCAGAGATGGTGGAGGGGATGAGAAATACAGTAAAGCTAAAATCATGCGGCCAGATGTGACATTGGAGGACAGATCTTGTAAGGGAGAATTTTATTTTCGGCCATCTTCTAGGTTAGGTGGACTACACATTCAGCCTCAAAACATGGTTTCTGACATCTTCTACTCCGCCATTTTAGACTTAAAAAATTAGTTGACCTGGGAAGAGGTGACAATTAAGTATGTTCCATTATTCGTCCCTGGGAGAGTGAACTGGATAACAAGTCATGCACAATATGGTTGGCCAGATACAGAACTCCACTTGACCTGCCTGCATTGCATTCACGGCCAGAGCCAGACGGCAGACCCGAAAACCTTTACGCAAGTTGATTGACATTCACGATAAGTAGGCTCACTTCAAAACCCCCCCGAAGAGGCCCTAACTTCTTTTTTGTAGAAATGGCTCAGTGGTTTGTCTAAAGTCATTGGCAAGGATCCAGAGCCAGTGCTTCTGTTCCCAGGGGTGGTGGGGACAGCTCAGGTCCTGTGTAGGGCTTTGTGTTCTACAAGAGGTTGAGGCATTGTTCACATTCTTCTTGAGCATTATCCCTGTGTGTGTGTGTGTGTGTGTTTATAGGATGATGAGATTTAACTCCTTCTCCTTTGCAACTTTATATAAAATAAGCTTACATGAACTGCGGTCAGGTTTAAAGTTAATTACATTTCCTCATCATCTGTGTGGTTTGTGAGAGAGAATTGCCTTTCCTCGCTTCTTCAGAACCAAGTTGCAGCGTTCCAATTTTAGATTATCCCAACTGTAATTATTCTCTCTCTCTATTTTTGGGGATACAGCAACTTCTGGATCCTAAAAGACTATTCCTAAAGTAAGCTGGTAGTCTGAATCATTTGTCCAGAACATTATTAGGAGACCATGCAGATGCAAACAGAATTTACCGGAGACTTCCGACTGTTTCTGGGTACTTTCAGGGTGACACCGATTCATTAACTGAATTTTAGCTTTCTTCCAACGGATATATAGAAGAATATGGCTCCTCGCCGGGGATCTGGTTGTCTGTTTTCATTTTCATATCTTTTTTCTTCTCCTTGTCCTCCACCTCAGCCCTCCCCCTTTCTTTCCCTTCAAAGAAAGGTTCAAAAGAAAAAGTCACCTGAGATTTGAAGGCGGTAATAATTCTTTAAAGTCGGGAAATGAACTTGAAAGAGAAACATGTATTATCTTTCAAGTTCAAAGGGGACTGAATGAGAGTGTGCAGGTCAGAGAGCGAAGAGGTGCAGCGTGGTTGGGACACAGCATCGGGGAGAGTGAAGTATGAATGAACCCGGGGTTCAGAGGGCCTGGCGGCGGACATTTTCTCATGCCTGCAGCACTGCGGCAGCCTGGCTCTTTTCTGGATAAGCAAGGGAAGAGAGAGGCAGCGAACAGTCAGACATCCTATAGACAGGATATTTGCTAGACAGATGCTTACCACCCTGAAATCCCTCTCAAAACAAGAGCATGGATAAACAAATACTTACATTTATTTGGGGTTTGTCCCTATACATTAAAAAAATCTGGAATTTTCCTCTTTAGTTAGACACAGAAGATAACTTAGATGCCAATATCATGACTCATGAACTGGCTTTGAGATTTGATTTTCAGAATTTTGCATCAAAACGCCGGCTGAGGGTGAATTAAAGTCTATCTATTTTTTCCTTCCTTCCTTCTTTCTTCCTTTCCTTCTTTCTTTCTTTCTTTCTTTCTTTCTTTCTCATGTCTTTATCACTTGGAACAGAAATACATTCTGAATTTCCTCTGACTTTCTTGGAAGAAAGTGGAAAGAGGAGTTCTTTGATAAAGATAATAAAGACATTTGAGCTGAAGCAGAACAAGACCTTTGGGAACGGAACTCTGGGATACACAGTTGGCAGTGGTGTTGCGTTCCAGTGGAAGATATGCAGTGAGGGCCTTTGTGCCTGGGGGATGAGTGGGCTGTCCCATCAGCCAGCAGTTCTGTGACATCTTCTCCTTGCACTCATGACCTGGACCCTGTTGGTGTCCCTGAGTCAGCGGGAAGTCCTTTCTGTTTCTCTTCTCACCCCCTCCGCTCATCTTCCCCTCCACTCCTCTTCCTATAAAGACCCACATTCTGCCTTTGCCAAGAGCCTCCCACCCACGTTAATAATGCATGTTTGTAGTCCCAGCTGTGAAGGAAGTTCAGGCAGGAGGATGGGTTTGAGGCACGCCTGGGTTATACAGTGAGTTTGAGTCTAGTCTGGACATCTGAATCAGACCCTGTCACCAGGTTAAAAGTTAAAAAGGTGTCAGGAGTATAGCCCGGTGGTAGAGTGCTTGGTTAGCATGTATAAGCCCCTAAATTCAGTCTCCACCATTGGGGTGAGGAATGGGCTATGCCTCTTTACCTCTTCCTGCTTGTTACCGGAAGTCCCCAGAGCAGGAAGCAGCCAAGACCCAGGCAACCTGAGAGGTAGACACACCATGGGTATCAGCTCTGGGCAGTGTGAATGGGGAGGATTCTGAACACCTGAGGACTCTACCAACACAAAGTCAATGGGAAAGAGCCTGCTCCGCCTACTGTGAGATCTACGGATGGCCTCATCAATTAGTCGTTAATTGATAGGGCTGTCCTTTGCAAAAGAGTGCATGTCAGGTCTGAAGGCCCTTTCGTAGGGTGATAGTTTTCATTTAGATGCTGTTCATTAAACTCTTCACTGTGTCACTGAGTCTAACCTTGGTGCAACAAGGGCATTTGCAATAACCAAGGTTTTTTTTTTTTTTTTTGTCAGTGTCTTGCCAGGAACTGTTGCTAACAGCCATGCTCTGGCCTGCCCACCCACCCAGCATGGAAATGATGCCAGCTTTTATTACCTAGAACTTGTAGAATTCTACATATAGCCTGGCAGCAAAATGAACAATACCATTTGTTTTCAATAATCTGCAAGTGGATTAGCTCACTCAAGTCAAGTTGTTATGTATCTCAGGGAGAGCTCACTAGATAGTTGGTTCTAATTGTGAACTCACCCCCCCTATCCCCAAATCCTCCCCCACCCCCATCTCCATCCTCCATCCCACCCCACCTCACCCCTGTGATAGCCCTCATTCAGGGTATTCATGGGCTCAGATGTTTTTCAAGAATGCTCGTTTCTCCAGAAAGTCTCTTTTTTTCTTGGAAGAATAAGAGACCTGGAGGGAGACCATTATAATAAACCTTCCCTGCCTTTAGTACTTGAATATTAGCATAATGGATTTCTGAGGTGCATGTTACAAGTACATGGACGGACAGACTTGTGGAACAGAACAGAGTCCAGATACAGATCCACACCTGTATGGCTATGGGATAGACCAGAAGGGTATCACTGGTGACTCAGTAGGAGAAAGAGGTCTTCTCAATGTAGTACTGACATAATAGATGGCCTGCACATCATAACAGAGGCAAAAATTAATTCAAGATTAAACAAAAACCCATTAGAGAGGACTTATATACAAAGATCGTGGAAGAGAACAGGGCCCTTTAGAGCACTCCGTCAACGTTTATTATCAGGGCTCAAAAACGCAAAGCGTAGGGCAGGCCTTTAATCCCTACACTCATGAGACAGAAGCAGGTGGAGCTCTGTGAGGCAAGGCCAGCCTGGTCTGCATAATGAGTTCCGGGACAGCAAGGGCTACATAGTGAGACTCTTTCTGGGGGAAAGAAAGAAACAAAGAAAGAAATATGGGGAACAAAACCAAAACCTTGCTACAGTGAATAGTTTTAAAACGAAGCTCGAAGCTTGGGCACAGCACTTTTCCTTGCAATAATATTACTCAAAAAGCTGAGGCAGGAGGATCATGATCATGAGTTCCAGACCAAACTGGGCTACATAAGGGAGATCATGTCTCAGTAAAACAGGACTAACCCTAATGGCTTGGAGACGGAAGGAGGTACCGTGCAGGCATTGTTCCTGCTCCTGAGGGAGGCTGGTGCCTCTGGGAACACAGGTTACATAACTGACACTCAGAGCCTCACCATAGAACCATTCCCATGAAGCTTTGCTCCTTTGCTCTGGGAGCAGCTGCTTTTCCCCAGACCCTAGCTCCACCCCACCCCTCTTCAGAGCCTTGGCGTACTGGTATTCTCTCCCCAGAACAACCTCTTGAGATCCCTTAAGATCTGAGTCAGGCTGCCTCAGCCCGTGTGGGAAGGACAGAGCAGCAGGGGGCCCTCACGGAGGTTGGAGAAAGGAGTTCAAAGGCTATCGAGATCCGGTTGTATGACGTCCAAGCCGTGGGGTATCAAAAGCCAAGAGGAAGCTAGGGAGAGGGCGAGCCCCACATTGTATATCAGGGCATTCAGGTTAGGAAATGTCTGAGACAAGGCCAGAAACATACATATAAACAGCCTAACCCTGCTCCCTGTGTCCAGTTTCGCTACAAAAGAAGTCAGAAGTCCCAGCCGGGGTGTATGCTTCCTACTGGGACCCATGATCCACCGAGAAGGAAACATAAAATTGGAGCTTTCAAAAGTGATTGTTTTTGTGCATTCTTACAAAGGGAGAAAAGAAAAGAAAAAAACTGCCCCAAGAGATTTGTTTTAAAAGCTTCTAATCCTTGAGATGAGTGGAAGAATCTTGCATAGCGGGGTCATTTCCTTGCGGTTTCGAGACGTTAATATGCACTGAAAATAGATGTTGGGAGGGGAGACTCCGTGGCCTGTGAATGCTGATTGCGCAAGAAAGTTTTCCAAGCCAAGAAGGGAAGGTTGTGCCTTTCCCAGGCCCCCAGTACAAGATGACCCTGTAGTTAGATATTTAACTAGGCTCGAAGACCCCAGACAGAGGGAATAATTAACTTACTCGTTCCAGAAGCAGGTCAGAGCATCTAGGGGGCGGAGTCTAGCATCCAGGAAGGCGGAGTCTAGCTCTTCGCAGCAGTGACTCTCTGTACGAACCCAGGCTCCCGGCTCTATGTCCTCTCCAAGGTGCACTGTCCCACGACTCTCTGAGGGCCCAGGTGACTGAAACCTGGCATTCCACATTAGTAGATGGGAAATAGTAATTGCTCCACTAAAAAGGGGGCTGTGTGGGCTAGAGAGATGGCTCTGTGGGTAATAGTGTCTTCTCCACAAGCATGAGGGCCTCGGTTGAGATCTCTGCCACCCATATGCAGGCCAGCGTGCTGGCGTGCAGCTGTTGGCGTAACACCAGCGGGTCACAGAGCCTCAGAGCTCAAGAGCCAACAAGTCTGGCCCGCTGGCAAGCTTCCAGTTCACTGAGAGAGCCTCTCTCAAAACTGAAGCAGAGAATGGAAGCTCACAGCTGTCCGTAATTCCAATGCCAGGACTTACGACACCTCACACAGACATATGTACAGGTACAAAACAGATGGGCCCAGGCTAGCCCATAAAATAAAAATAAATTTTAAAAAGCTGAAGTGGAGAGCAATAGAGGAAGACACTCAAAGTCCACCTCTACCTTGCGCGGCCACACGCAGCAAATAAGTACACATATGTCATTTTTAAAGTCTGTATTTTAGAGCAGCTTCATTAATGAAGGATAGATATGCAGGCCTTTCCTGCAGTGATGTTGGGGAGCTGGCCCCTCGGGGGGAAGGAGCAGCCATGAATCTTCCCATATCTGTGGACATAGAAGTGGGAGTTTCAGGGCCAAAGCAGAGATCATCTGGTGACTTTGCACGTACGGGCTCGAGAGAGACTGAGCAGGATTGAAGTGCTGATCCTTTCTCCTGATCCTTGTTTACCTATCAGTCTCTTTCTCCTGTTGATTAAAGCTGGAATCAGCAATTTCCTTCTGTGAGGACCCTGATCTACAACATTTAGGCCACACTGTCTGGAATACAAACCACTTAGTCCTGCCGAGGTGATGCGAGGAGATGAGGCTGTTCAACTAACATTTATGGACATTGAATGAGAATTTCTCCTAGTTTTCACAGGCCATGAAACAGTATTATTCCCTTAGTTTCTCCCAAACATTTGAACGGCCTGTTCTTTGGAGGCCACACGGACATAACTAGGAAGCCAAATTTGGTTCATGGTCCATAGTTTACCAACTCCAGGAACAGAGAGTCCTACAAGCTTACAGCAAAAGAGATGCCCACTATGGGTGGATTCTGAGTAAGGGCCTTTTTACTCACAGGAGATAATTACTGGGTTCCAGAACTCCCGAGAAGGGGAGATATCATCTGGCCTCTCCTGGCTGCCCCCACACTGCTCACGGTCCCCTTTACCAATGCTTACTGCTGGAAACCCAGCCACTGAGAGCCCTGAAACCAGCCCCCTCCTGCCCTTTCTTTGGGAGCTTGGTCCCAACAGAAGGCAGCCATTATATTGAGCCTTTGCTCTCCTCACAAGCAGAAAGACCCTCTCCCCACCTTCTTTGAGATCCAGGCCCCTTCTGTACCTTCTACCAGTTCCCAGGACAGGCCCTCTTGAATCTTACCCAAGCCAAGACTGCCTGGGTGCTCTCAGCACATTTTAAAATAACTTCTTAGCTTTTTTTTTTTCTTTTGTTACACAAGGAGTGTCTGTTTCTTAGCACTGCCCTCGGAGTGAAGATGCTGGTCAACAAAGGAAGTGGAGCATCAAGCATTTCAGAACTGAAATTTCTCGGCGTCAATGGGAAAAATGCCAGCTAACGCAAAACAGCTGGTAAAATAAAACTCACTGACGCTCGCCCGGCTGGGGAAAAGAAGACGGCGTTGTTAGATTTCTGTGAGATAAACAGATTTTCCCTACTAATGGCGTTTGTTGTTGTGTTGGCTGGTTTGCTTAGTCCAGTTCTTGCCTTCCCTAAGAAGACTGTAATATCACGCTGGCGGCAGGAAGAGGCCTGTTTGTCTAGGCCTTTGAGATGCACTTCAGATAATCCACAGAGGAGAGGGCCTCACACACAAGGATTTGCATTGTCAGATCCTGACTGATGATGAGTTCCTAAAAGATGGACATAGCTTTCTGGCTTCTCTTGTAGGTCCTTCCATAGTGACGCCCCCCAAGGACATCTGGAACATCACTGGCGCCAAGGTGTACTTGAGCTGCGAAGTCATCGGAATCCCAACCCCCGTCCTCATCTGGAACAAGGTCAGTAATGCAGGCCTCAGGGGAGCAGCATGCAACCCAGAAAGCTTTTGGCATCGCCCAGAGCAGTGGGAATACACAGTGCAGTCTGCATCAAGGCCACCGCCCCACAGCGATGAAGCCCGTGGCAGCTGTACCATCTCTATGTTAGCAAGTTATCTTTCCCGACCTCCATCAGGCCAATCCTGATTTTGGTAGCAGTGTCCAAGCAGGGAGTCTGAGAAACTCCCAACGAATCATGGGAATATCTAAACCCGCTGTTTTCGTTGCTTTTGCCTTGCTGTGACCAAATACATACCTGACAGAAACATTCAAGGGAGGAAAGGTTCGTTTTTTTTTTTTTTTTTTTTTTTTGGCTTCCAGGTTGAGCAGGGAAGACATGGTGGTACTCATTCTGTGGCGGCAGGACTCTATACCAGAGGCTATGAAGTAAAGAAGCATCTTCAAACTCATACTAATAGAGGAAATTTAGTTTTAAGTAAAACAGCAAAACCAGACACTCCTTTTTAGCTAGTTTGCTTCCTCAGCAAACTCAAAAAATGGGCGATAGTGTCAATTATTTTGTGTGCTTGTTGTTTGGTCAGAGAGGGGACCTCTGGGACTCTGGGGACGGCGGGGCAGGGGTAAGGGGGAGGTCTCATTGTCAGAAGTCTCTGGAACAGATTTCAGTTCATATAGCTGAGGGGAAAAAAGAAAGAGAAGGCAGTTCCAGCCGCCGGGCACAAATGTGATCAGGACTGGACTTCTTGATCTCTGCTCTCCATCTGTCGGCCTCACTTTCTCCTTCAGAGAGCTTCCTCCGCAGAGGGCAGAATTACCGTCACAGTTTAAAGACCTCAGAAGCAGCCAGAGCTTTTCCCACTGCCTGGTTAGAAGCCTTAATCTAGATCAGGGCTCCTGGCAGCCTCTGGCGCCCCCGTGTGGCCAGAGGAATGCGGCCACTACGAAACTACCGGGCTTAAGCGTGGTTACCAGGAGACGCCTGGACCATGGTGTGGGCAGAGGTGACCTAGTTCTAGTACAGCAAGCCGATGACCCAGTTCTAGTACAGCTAGCTGTCCTTCACAGCTGAAACTTCCGTTAAAGGGAATTATGGGACTCTTGCCTCTAAATTGTGCTTCGGAAAGAGATATGGAAGGGAAGTAAGGCATACCACTAATGTACCCTATGTGCTCATCTGGGCCTTCCCCCTAGCAGCTTATGTTCCCCAATGCGTATTTTGCGGCCAGTGGCTTGTGAGATGGGGGAGCATGGCCAATAGTTTTCAAGGAAAGCTGGCAAGCTTTGTTGCTTCTCAAGGGTCTCCACGGAATTTACGAATGAGAGGCCAGGGTGACTCGAGGACCCGAACTATATAGCCTCATTGCCAAGTATTGCAAAGAATAAGGTCTTCAGGCCTGGCTCTGTGGCACCCTGGCAAAATACACATAGATCCCAGGGGAAATGAGTTGGCCTTGGGAGGCTTTGAAGTTATATGGCTCTCCTTGGAATGCCAGACACCAGACAGAACTGGGAAGCTAGGGGGTTGGAAAGAGGGAACTAAGAGAAAAAGTTCACAACTGCCTCCGACTCCCACTCCAGGACATCCAAAGCCCTCTTCTGGCCCCTGAGGGTAGACCCAAATTCACAGATATTAATGTACATTAATGAGAATTAAAGTAAAATAACAGGGGTTGGGGATTTAGCTCAATGGTAGAGCGCTTGCCTAGCAAGCACAAGGCCCTGGGTTCGGTCCCCAGCTCCGAGAAAAAAAAAAAAAAACACAAATAAAGTAAAATAACAGGGGGCTGGAAAGATGGCTCAGTGGTTAAGAGCACTGGCTGCTCTTCCAGAGGTCCTGAGTTCAGTTCCCAGCAACCACATGGTGGCTCACAACCATCTGCAGTGGGAGCCGATGCCCTCTTCTGGTGTGTCTGAAGACAGCGACAGTACAGTCATATACATAAAATAAATATTTTTTTAAAAAAGGTAAAATAACGGTGCCAACAAGAAGTGGCACCCAAAGATGGATAGAGTTCTGCAGTTATTGGCACTTTTCTTCTGTATTCCTTATTTACAATAGCAAAGGTTCTGGAAGAATCTGTTGCACCCAAACTACACTTGAGCTAGGTGTCACGGCGAATGTTCTGGGGAGACTGAGACAGGGTGGTGAGTTTAAAGCCAACCCAACTGTATATCAAGAGATCTTGCAAAAAGATTAAAGTAAAAGAGCTAGAAACCTCTAATGGCTTCTTGGTCTCCCATTGATTCTCCCCCTGCTGACCATTTGTGACTAACAGGCTTGTGTTTGTGTTTGTTTCTTTGTTTCTTTGTTTGTTTGTAAGATTATTTTTTGACACTGTGGCTCATGCTTTTAAACCTAACACTCACTTGGGAAGCAAGGGTAGGCAGATCTCTGTGTTCCAGGCCAGCCTGGTCTATAGAGTTCCAGGACAGCCAGGCCTACACAGAGAAATCCTTTCTCGAAAAACAAGATTCCTTGGTTGGGTCATGTGTGTCTTCCTCTATTGTTTTCGTCTTACTTTTTGTTGGTGTGTGCGTGCGTGCGTGCGTGCGTGCGAGCGTGTGCGTGTGTGTCTGTCTGTCTGTCTGTCTTCCTCTATCGCTCTCCATCTTACTTTTTGACCTAGAGCTCACTGATTTGAACTAACCAGGATAGCCAGCTAGCCTCAAGGATCCTTGGGTCTCTGCCTACCCTGCTCTGAGAATACAGGTTCTGTTGATGTGTGACGCTGACCAGAGTCTTTCACCTTTGAGCCAAACGCTCCTCCCTAAACATTACCCACTTTATTAACATAAACAGTTCCACCAGCTGCTTAGAAAATTCAAGGAAAAAAAATGCTTATTTATATATGTCTTCATAGCTTTCTTTTAAAACTCTAAATACCTGGGTTTCTCTCAGAATCGGGGGGAACATGGAGAAAGTCTGGAAACCCCACTTAACAATTGCTTTATTACAGAAGGAAAGGGAGCACCAGACATCGCAAGTCTTTCGCATTACAAAGACAATTGAAATAAACACTGGCTCCGCTCTTAAAGCCTTGGTAAAATTAAAGAAAATTGTTTCATGGAGTTTTTCATTGGTTATTTTAAGTCTTAAAATATATGTACCTTTAAGATAGGTGGGAAAGGACAAGAAATAAGGATTGGCTGTAAGCCAGGGGAGGAGAACTTGCCCTTCACACACAGCCTTCTGAATCTCTCCGTAGCATGGACAGAAACAGATCACAGAAACGACAGTGTGAACTGTTTCATGCTTCCTTAGCCCTCAGAGCAAGTGGTAGACTTCCTCTGGCCTCCAGCGGCTGCTTGTCTTGATGAGGTTGTTACAGGAAGAGCCCTCCCCACCCCGCAAGATCCCAGACATCAAATCAGCACTGCATGACAGCCTACCAGTCAAACATGACAAAGCAGACAAAAAAAAAAAAAAAAAAAAAAAAAGCCCAGTACCAAGGATCAAAGGCACTAGTGAGAAAAGCACTAGTGAGTAAAGCACTAGTTTGCAGGGTGACCACGCATACCCAAGTTTCCCAGAAAAAGCATAAAACATGGTTGCCTAAAAGCCAGATGGAATGGTGCAACACTATTAATCCCAGCACTTGGGAGACAGAGGCAGACAGATCTCCCAGGTCAAGGGAGTGCGTTCCAGGCCAGCCAAGCGCTACATAGTGAAACCCCGTCTCAAAACGAAACAAAACAAAAACCACCTTGCTTGGATAAAGTTGGCAGGAGGAAACCATTCTGCTTGCCAAGTGTTCAGAAAAGGAACGGTGTGAGTAGATTGTTAGATTTAATCTAATTACAAAGTCTGGTGGACACCTGGTACAGTTCTGGACTGTGGCTTTTCCAACTTGATGTTTTCAGTTGGAGAACTGAGGCTCTCCTTTTGATTCCCCAGGTAAAAAGGGATCACTCTGGAGTTCAAAGGACAGAACTCTTGCCTGGTGACCGGGAAAACCTGGCCATTCAGACCCGGGGTGGTCCAGAAAAGCATGAAGTAACTGGCTGGGTGCTGGTAAGTACCAGAGCTGGCAACGGTTCCCTTCTCAGGAGTGAACACCAGGGGCATGGCAAAGGTTCCTGATCGCCTGCCTGGAATTATTTTTCTCCCATTTCTTTGAAGCAGCCCTGGTGTGGTACTGCAGATACAGCTATGGGAACTAACGGGAGAGCTGGAGTTACTTTATTTAAAAATAAATAAATAAATAAGAGAATTCTGCTCGCCTAAGCTCAAAGCAGAATTCTTAACACAGAGCTAAATGACTCAAGCATTAATTATCGTTATTATTGCTGAACAAGTATGTGCTTTTGCTTGACCTCTGATTCTGTAATTGATCACAGCACCTAGCAAGGCTCCCCCTCCAGCATGGATGTGCACCTACCCAAATTTTAACATTCACATTGTGATCAAAAGATATCCATGCTGTCGGAATATGTCGATTCAACAGGCTCGTGGCACAAGACTTCACTATTTCTCATAGCAGCTCCTCTCCCACACCCCTGCTCATCACAGGGACCCTACTAGGTGTAATGGAAGCCACTAGAAAAGTGAGACCTCCACTGAGAACCAAAGAGCCTTTCTCTTTCACAGGTATCTCCTCTAAGTAAGGAAGACACTGGAGAATACGAGTGCCACGCGTCCAATTCCCAAGGACAGGCTTCAGCGTCGGCCAAAATTACAGTGGTTGATGCCATACACGAAATACCAGTGAAAAAAGGTATGCAAGCCATCGCGCACTACTTAAAAACGAGTAGTGTTTTAATAATCAAGTAGCATGTACATCTATTAATACCATTCTGAAAAGCATGAAGTTCAGAAAAGTGTGAAGCCTGTTATTATAGCCAGATCACATTCCTCAAGAGAACACGTGGATGGATGACTGAGGGCTACCAGGACTTAGCTTTCACCTCATCTCGAGGATTCCTGTAACTTCTATGTGTCATTTCCCCTTTGTGCAGTGACTATTATATTCATCATTTAAAAGGAAGTGACCATGGTGTCAATCGGTCCTTTTCTTTGAGCTTTAAAAAAAAAAAAAAAAGCTATACAGGCATTGCTCTTCCAGGGGAACGGAGTTCAGTTTCCAGCATCCATGTGGGGCAGGTCACAACTGCCTGTAACTCCAGCTCCAGGGGCTCCTGTGGGCTCTTCTGGCCTCCACAGGCAGCCACATACTCACGGCATACGGTCACATAAAGCACACATATACATAATAAAAATAAATTCTAAAAGAAACCAGCTAGAGAAAGAGAACAGGTTGGCAAATATTCAACTCTGTCCTACTCTTCCAAAGAACCCATCCTACAGTGTCACAGCAGGGCTGCCTTACGTGTAGTTAGTGCTATTGGAGTGACGTCTGACCAGACACTCTCTCAGACCAAGAGCAAAGTTTCCTGTCAGCATGTGTTAGGTCCTTTCACTGGGCAGACCACTCAGCTGTGCCAGGAAAGGCATTATCAAGTAAATGTGTATTTGATCAGCAATTCCTCCTTTCTACCAAGACGTGTGGTAAATCCAGGCAGTGGAGCTCCCCAGAGCTGGGTCCCATGTCCGAGTCTGCACTGGAGCAGCACTCTTCTCCTTAAGCTCTGAATGAAAGCTGGACTGCAAGGTTGCTTAGCTTCTCTGGAGCTCAACTTGCAAAATATGCCGGTCCAAGTTTATGGGAAAGCTCCCCTTTTCACACCTGAACACTGGCAGCATTGACTCTCATCCTTAGAACTGCATAGCTCACCCCCACGGGGCACTCCAGCATATCATGTAGGTAACTACTCATACATCCTTCACCCCCATGTTTCTGTCATCCCCCCACCACCTCACCTTTCAATGTGTATGAGCGGTTTACTTGCACACGTCTGCACCACATGCATGTAGTGCCCTCAGAGGCCAGAAGAGGGAATCAGATCCCTTAGGACTGGAGTTACAGGGGAGAGCTGCCATGTGGGTGCTGGGCCTCAAACCCGACTCCTCTTAAAAGCAGCCAGTGAGCTTAACTGCAGAGCTACTCTCTGGGCCCTGTTTGTTTTCTTGAAAGGATGAAGTCTCGGGAACATGCCCATAATCCCAGCATTTGGGAGGCTGAGGCAGGCAAGTTGCGAGTTCAAGATTAACCTGGGCTACATAGTGAGAAACTTTCTTAGAAAAAAGAGACAAGGGATGAGAGAGCAGATGGAGGTCTTCCTAGGTTGCCCAGGCCTTTAACCCCTGGGCTTAACCAATCCTCCTGTCCCAGCCTGAACGCTGGTCTATAAGCTCATTACCATGCCCCCCTGTTAGCCACATGATTTATCATTCTCACTGATTAGAAGCTGACAGTATGCCGTACCATGAGCGTATGTGTGACTAATTTTTATTTTTCTTCTGAAACAGGTGAAGGTGCTCAGCTATAAACCTGCGAATACATTAGCCTCTGTAGCTGACGCGCTCTCAGACAGCTGACAGCTGTAACCCCACTCCTGCCTGACATATTCCTTTGAACCTAACACACTAACACTTTATTACAGCCAGCTGATTTTACAGAGAAATCAAAGATAACACATAAGACTATCTACAAAAGTTTATTGTTTATTTACAGAAAAAGCATGCAGAGCTTTAAACAAAACAAATAAAATTCTTATTACAACAGGAAATTTTGTCATTTTTTTTTTTAAAAACGACAGTCACCGAAACAAGATACTGCTGCTCACAGTATCGGACCATGAACTTCTGACCACTAAACACTCATCATCCGTGGTGCGATGCTCATGGACATGAGCTCCTGGAACAACAGCTTGCACGCATACGGCATTCGCACCAAGGAGATCTGCAGAGAGGAGAGGCAGAGTGATAAGCAGACTCGCAACAAAGGCTCCCCTTCCTCCTCCAGAAAGGCTAAGGCTTTGGCACTCCTGGTGGACGAGTGAGCTGTGAGCACTTGTCCTAGGCTCTCCTCGGCAGGCTCTAACCAAGCAGGCTTTGTCTGCTCCTCCTTTCTGCTAACACAGCCAATATTCATCTAACCGACACATTTCAAGTGAAGCTTAAGAAACTCTTGGTTGGCTGGAGAGATGGCTCGATGGTTAAGAGCACTGGCTGCCCTTCCAGCACTGGCTGAGCTTGATTCCCAGCACCCACATAGCAGCTCATAACCATCTGTAACCTCCACCCGATAACCCGACCTCTGTGGGTATTGCAAACACATAATGCACTGACACACATACAGGCAAAATAACCATAAGCATTATTTAAAAACAAAGTTTAGATTCCTTACTATTTCGGAGATGAATAGCTTTGTGAAATTGCTTTTAAGCTTGATTTAGAAAAGTCAAACTATCTTTCTTTGTCAAACTAGTATCTTGGAGACCTGCTATCACAACTGAAAATCCCAGCCTATTCCACTACACTAAATCTGCCATGACTACTGCCTAAGAACATCATGTAGGATTAAGTGTGCACACACCTGGGTCTTATTGCGGCATCCCCTGCATTCGTATGTGTGAGTCCTGGTGTTAGCAATTGCCATTATTCCACAAAGATTACAAACGTGAACCTGATACGGATCTGATGCTTCAAACAGCCTTTCTCTTAAGAACTGTGCTGCACCATGTGCGATCTGACAGTCTCGCTCCATTTCTCCAAAGCGCAGGCCACCATCACTGTTGATAAGAAAACAAGCTTATTTGTACTCATTTATTTTGAGTATATGTCAATGCCAGACACGCACATGTGTAGCGGTCAGAGGACAGATTGCAGGAGTCTGTTCTCTTCTGAGAATTGAACCCATAGCTAGGCTTAGCAGCAGCACCTTTACCCACTGAGCCACGTCACTGGCCCTGAACCCATCCCATCTTTTCTTACAAACAGCACTCTGACGAATGACAAGAGCAGCAGTAGTGCAGTAGTGCACAACTAGGTCCTGACTTTTATGCCCTAGCGATCTCTAACCTGGTGAGGAGGGGAAAAGCCAAGCAAGCCTTTAGTGTACTTCAGAAGGTCTCCAAATGAAGTAGACAGAAAACATAGCATATGCGTTTCCTCATCAAATACACTGTGGTACAAAGACTCACTGTACCATCATTTAATGAGTTCAGTCCTATACGTGAACGTGCATTTAAGAGGTCAATCTCAATAGAATACCCTCTCAATAGGGGATCCCCAGCCATGGAGCCTGAGGGGAAGAGTGCACAGTGACACACAATGGAACAGGTGAGTGGGACAGGTTTCCCAGGGGAGGCCATGCATTGAGATGGCCACACAAGAGGGATGTTGGCCTCCATAACGTAGCACATGCATTTGTGCACACAAGCATTACTGAGTAAAGCCAATGGCTTATACTGTTATTACAACAAAAGGCTCACTATTCAGCCTTATACAATACTACATAATGAGTAAGGGCTACAAGGTAAGGAGCTGAAGTCACAGCCTTAGAGGTCGGTCTAGCCAACAACAGACAGACAGGTAAGAACTAGGCTCTCATCCATCTGTACTCTAACTCATCAAGGCCTTCCAGTGACTAGCAGCTATGAGACGTGAAAAGGAAGGCTACAGATGGTACAAGTCACACGTGGGTCACTGGGCGCCAACAAGGGACCAAACGGTAGCTCTGAAAGTGTAGTAAGTGCTTTTAGCCACTGACCCTTCTCTGAGCCCTGATTTGTTTCCAGTGTGCTCATGCTTACGACAGAGGTTGTCAAGTTACAGCCTGTGGGTGTCAGGAAGACCAAGCTACACTTATAATACAGCGATACTCCTCCTTCTGTCACTGTGCTGGCACCCACACTGACTGTAAGAAAGCAAATAAAACTATCCTTAGGCAAATAAATGCAGGCAGAGGAACCAAGCTCCATAAGCAGTGACAGTTCCCCTTCCATGGAGAAGACCAGTTTTACTCCAGCAATAACACCAATTATGTTGATTCAAACTTTGTTACAGAACAAAGAAATGAAAGGAACTGAACAAAGTCAACCTTTTACTCCAAGGAAAACAATTAAGGATGTACTACAAATGATTAGAAATTTGAACTTCTGAGCAAAAATTAGAATTTTACAAAATTACCTGCTACTTCACACCCCAAGTCTTCCTATACCTAAGTGTTTTCCTAAGAGCATCAGTAGAGAGAGAACAAGTGTGGGTTTTTTTCTTTTGTGTGGAATAGAATTTAACATTGGAAAAATCTGTATAATTCAGTGAGTCTGTATTTCCTAAATGATTAATTGTGATGCTGTACAGATGTGCATTCGACACACAATTTGGCAGAGGGAACAAGCCTGAACTAGGACCTTGCACATTAGCCAAGTACTCTACCATTAACGGGCATCCAAGTAAGGCAGTGATTTTAATGTAGCAAATTCACTGATGAGGCTTTCAACTTCTCATTACAAGTAGCGTAAAATAATGAAAAGGCTAACCCATTCTTAGTCTGGCTACTCTCTGGCCCCGGTGGTCTCACCACCTCCATGACCTCCAAGCACCCACGCTATCGCCTCAGGGCACCAGGAGGCCTGGCCTGCTCTCATCTGGGCAGGCTCTCTGACTCAGGGCTCCAAAATCTCTCCACCCAATTCAGTTCCCACTCTCCACCAACTAAGTTCCCATGGCGTGGCTGGCTGGGGTGCCCCGCCACCGTATCTTTCTCTGGAACTCAGGTGAGTCACAATATGAAGGAAAATACCACACAATCTTAGTTTAGAATCCACGGGTAACACAATTGTTGGGTGCAACAACTAACATCCTAATTTGTACACCATTTTAAATTAAATCCTCTGGTGGCAAATCCTGACAGATCCGCAATCTAAACCGGGGCCTCTTGTCTGCTACACCTTGTCTTCTCAGCTCTCCCCGTCCAAATGCACTAGACTTGGAGAGATGGTGGCTCAACAGTCAAGACCATGTGCTGCCTTGCAGAGGACCTGAGCTCAGTCCCCTGCATCCACTCACAGCTCGGAACTGCTTGTAACTCCAGTTCCAAAGGAGCCCACACCCTCTTCTGGCCTCTGCTATCACCAACGTGCAAGACAGTGCACACAAATATATGCAGACAAAACTCCCATACACTTTTAAAGTAATTAAAAAAAGAGAGAGAGAGGGAGTAGGAGGGAGGGAGGGAGGGAGGGAAGGAGGGAGGGAGGGAAAGGAAGGAGAAAGGGGGGAGGGGAAGAGAGAAAGAGAGACAGAGACAAAAGAGAGACAAAGAAATGTTTAGCTGGCCTCATGCCAGTATTCACACCATTTGAGAGGCTGGGGCAATGCCAAAAGTTGAAGGACATTCTAAACTACAGAATCTTTTATTCAGTCTCTCTCTCTCTCTCTCTCTCTCTCTCTCTCTCTCTCTCTCTCTCTCTCTCTCTTCTCCTCCCTGCCTGCCTCCCTCCCTTCATAGAGAGAAAATAGGAAAAAGAAAAAGGAAATTACAAATTCTCAAGCACAGTGTACAGTGGTGCAGGCTTATAAGTGAGGCCTGCAGTGTGAGCCTCCTGTAGGAGGCTGAGGCAGGAGGTTACCATGAATTCAGAGTCAACCTGGCCTTCATAGTGAATACCAGGTCATCCGGATTATATAAAAACATACTGTCACAGGGTCAAAAAATACTGGCTCAAAAATAAATGAAAATAAAGATTTAGAAAGGACAAAAACTAGAGTAGCTCTTCATTTTAGTATAGCAACAAAAAAACACCATTCTTCTCTTTTCCAACTGTATCTGTCTATGTGACATCAGAGCTCTCTCAAACACTTTAAACACCCGAGCTCCCTCAAATACAATACTGAGCTAATGAGCTGGTTCAGTGGGTAAAGGTTCTTGCCAGGACCTACGTGGCGAACGGAGAGAAGCAAATTCCTACAAGTCGTATCCTAACCTCCACACTCACACCATGTCACCTCACACAGTAGACAAAGGTAATAAAAACATTCTCCTCAAACACAACATTGATCCTGTGTGGTGGCACACACCAATAATTCCCAATAATTCCAACTGTGTGGAGGTGGAGGCAAGGCACAGCTGTGTAACAAGAGTCTATCCTGTGCTATTATGAGACTCTATGGGAAGAAAGAGTGAGATGAGGAAGAGAGGAAGGGAGGTGGAGAGAGAGGAAGGGAAAGGCAAAATATTGCAATGGAATTAATTCAGAAGTAGAAGAGTCCAGGTGCCTTCTAGCTCACAAAAGAAATTTGCAAAAACTGTAAGCCAATGAATGTCACCTTTATCACTAAGCTTACTTAGAAATATACCGACTTTTCATTAAGCATGTACTAATACGTAATGGTTTTGCCTCTGCTTTTAAATCAGTATTTTAGATTTCAGTCTAATCTCTGCTGTCATGAAAAGCATAGCTCACATGAAGAAAGGTTCTCTGAGGGTCCAGAGATCAGAGGTGATAGCCACTCTTGCATAGTTATATCCAAAGGAAACTGCACGACCACTGGATCTGGTGAACACAGCAGAAACAAGGTGGGGTCTGGCTCACTGGAAGAGCAGTTGCCTAGAATGTTCACAGCCCTGACTTTAAGGGAGAAACTGTTCAAGTGAGGATCAGGAACACAGGCAGTCATCACACCACTGCCTCTACTTACACGTGCTTTACGCTTTCAAGTGAATGGCTAGTTAAACAGAACACAAACGCCACAGCTGCAGCTCCCTTACCGCGATCTGCCCTCCATGGGCTGTCTGTTAAGAATCTGAATGGGCCCCCGAGCACGAGAATGAATTTTGTCATCCACCATATGCTTCAAACGCTGGTAGTAAGTGGGGCCAATAAAAATCTGCGATGTGATTTTGCGACCAGTGAATCCATTGTAGAGCACCTGAAAACAGAGATTTTGTCACACATGACTAAAAATGTAACAAGCTCAGAAACGCATGTGCACTTGCTCTGTACTGCTATTTACACTAAAATCAACCCAGCTTACAATGAGACAGCACTTACCTGGGATGACAGGGGAGACTAGAAGGGACTTTCAGGGTAGAAAAGCATTCTGGGTGATTTCGTTTCTCAGTGTAGGTGCTAGACTCAGTGTGTTTACTTTGTGGAACTTCATCATGCTGTATGCTTATGACTTGCACAACTGAATGGCTTTTTTTTTTTTAAAGATTTATTTATTTATTCCATGTATGTGAGTGCACTGTCACTGCCTTCAGACACACCAGAAGAGAGCATCAGATCCCATTACAGATGGTTGTGAGCCACCATGTGGTGCTGGGAATTGAACTCAGGTCCTTAGGAAGAGCAGTCAGTGCTCTTAACCACTGAGCCATCTCTCCAGCCCGGCTTTCTTGTATATATAAAGTACACCACACAGAACATGGTTGTTACATACAGGTCAGAATGTGCTCTTGTGATAGCAACTATACCTCATTTCCTCTGAGATGGTAGCCGTAGTCAGATAAAAGATTAGAAATCTTCTGCACATTGACAGCATCATTAAACGGAGTAGCATCACCAATTTCACCCTTGTTCGCAGAGACCTTTAGAATGAAAGCAAGTGTGAGAGAAGTCACACATCAATAAAGATATACCCGATTTAAAAATGTTTCCTATAAAAGGCAAGATTTTGAAATTAAAAATGGTTATAAAAGTTGTGTGATACTGATATGCATTTTTTAAATGTTTCACCTAAGATCCTTGTAACAAAGTAATTGCCTAAAAAGAGAGGCTAAAATGCTCTCCAATAGAAGTCTGTCCATGGGACACTATTCTACTTTAACAAGACACCCAAATCCAGAAAACTTACCCTGAAAGATAAAACACAGCTGATACCAAAATTTAACATTTCCTAAAGCCATACTAAACCAACTGTCTGAATTAACTTATCTGTAGAAAAAAGCTGCTGCTATAACCACAAATATACACAAAGGCTGTATGTGCTGTATCTTACAAATAAATTGGTCTTGAGCCCCAATGGTACAATTGGCTAGCACAAGTTACTCAGGCAAAAATTCTTTCTTGGCAATTTTGTGTGTGTGCAAACATGTGTGCTGGTATATGTATATATGTAAGGGAGGAATACACATCCGTGTAGAAGCCAGAAGAGGGCATCAGGTTGCTGGTTAATTTGTCAACCAGAAACAAGTGAGAGGCATCCAGGAAGCAGGAGCTGAGCTGAGGAGCTGCCAGTGGACTGCTCTGTGAGGACCTGTCCTGATTAGCGTAGGTATACTAATGAGGGCTCAGTGCACTAGAGGGCTACCATCCATGAGCAGGTGGGGTCCTGGGACAACCAGACAACAAACCGGGCAAGCCCCGGGCACCGGGATCCTGCATGGCCTGTTTCAGTTCCTGCCTTGAGTTCCTGCCCTGACTTCCCTTCACGACAGGTAAGACTGTAAGCCGTGGGATGAAATAAACCCTTTCTTCCCTATGTTGTTCTATCACAGCAACAATCAAAAGCTAGTGCATTAGGTTTCTTGGTCCATCGTCCTCATACCGCCTGAGACAGGTCTCTCCTCCCTGAACCTGGAGCTGGGCCAAGCACAGTGACTCTTCTGTCTCATACATCAACGCACTGGGTTACAGCCTCTTCTCACACACACTCTTTGTATGTTTACATTCATTTACGCAGAGATCGGAAGTCAGCGTGCAGCATCACTCCTGTCCTTGCAGCATGGGGATCAGGTCTGAAGTCAGGCAGCAGGCTTGCTAACATTTTCCCAGCCCCAGGTATTACGACCCTTTAATGAATAAACAGGTCATCACGCTTGCACAGAAATCCCCCTATCTACTAAGCTATCTCCCTAACCACCCAGATTGCTTAAAAATAAAAAAGGATGAAAACGTGGAATAACCAATCTGAAAGCAGGAAAATATCATATTTGCTTTTAATCAACTATCTTGGCTCAATGATCAGAGAAATGCTCACCAAAATGAAAGACACATCAACTTGGAACCTATTGTTTTTCAGGACAAAATCTTACCTTCCCTTGGAGACATTCAATCAAGTGACCAATCGTCATCCGAGAGGGGATGGCGTGGGGGTTTATGATGATGTCAGGAGTTATGCCTTCACAAGTGAACGGCATGTCCTACAAAGAAAATTGTAAAAAACTTAATAGACAAAGCTAGACAGACCTGATACTGCCCAAAGAAAAATATGAATGCCCTAATTCTTTGTCAACATGATGGGTTAACAAACACTAACATTTCAACAACAAAAAAGTTACAGGAAATTTTAATTAATCTTTCAATACAACTCTGAGTTAGGCAAGAGAAAGACTGAAGACACCTACCTCTTGTCTATACTGAATACCACAAGTACCCTTCTGACCATGTCGACTAGCAAATTTGTCTCCGATCTGCGGAATTCTAACAGAGCGTACCTGGTTTCACATAAAAATGGGTTAGAAACTGAAATGCAATTATTTTCTAAAATGATCTACATGAATTAAGCCACACTCACCCTTATTTTACAAAATTTATATCCTTCCTGGTTGAGAGTGACCATGACCTGGTCCACAATGCCTGTCTCACTGGTTCTGAGGAAGGTGCTGCAGTCCCTCTTGGTGTAGCGCCTGTTGGTGCTCTCCAGCTCATCCTCGTTCTCAGGGAGGGTGACCGTTTTGCCTATAATAACATCGTCTCCCGACACTCGGACCCCTGGCGCTATCAAGCCATCATCGTCCAACTTGTCATAAATGGCATGCCTCATGCCTGTGGAAACAGACGGGGAATTTCCTTACATGACACTGAGGAAAAATATTTAAAATGCTACTTAACTCCCCCAACACACATGAGAAACTAAATACATAACTCTGTTCCACAAATATTGTTCATTGTTGTCCTTATTCCAAACTCTGCACTCTGATATCATAGTTTATACCTGGGCATGGTAGCACATGCCCTTAATCCCAGAGCTCAGGAGGCAGAGGCACATGGATCTCTAAGAGTTTGAGGCCAGCAAAGGCTACCAATCAAAGACCTTGTCTCAAACTGGGGGTGGGGAAATAGCTCAGCAGTTAAGATCACTAGCTGCTCTTCCAGAGGACCCAGGTTTAATTCCTAGTACCCACAAGGCAGCTCATAACCATCTGTAACTCCTATCAGATGTCTTCTTCTGGCTTCCAAGGTCACTGGGCATATATACAGGCAAAATACTCATACACATAAAATAAAAATGATTTTTAAAAAAGAAAATAAATTTACTAAGAAAAACAAAAAACAAAGCAAACAAACAAACAAAAAAATGGAACCGAACAGTGGGAAGTCAGTTTCTATGGAGAGAGACAGTCCATAGTGTGTGGCCACTGTCACATGAGGAAGAATGCCTGGGTCCTACACATACATTATCCCACAGAAATCATGAACTATGCTAACCTCCCACCCTACTCCCAATACAGGGTTTCTCTGTATAGCCTGATTGTTCTAGAACTCACTCTACAGACCAGATTGGCCTTGAACTCAGAGATTAGAACTCAAAGATCCACCTGCCTCAGCTTCCCAAGTGCAGAGACTAAAGGCACATGCCACCACCACTGCCCAGCCAAGTAGTGCATTTTAATTCCACTAAACACTGACTTAGTGCTACATAGAGCCAACCAATGGGAATACAGTAAGAGAAAGAACTTAGGGAAACAGAGGACACTACACCTTCACACAATACTATTAGGAGTCCATTTTGTTCATGCCTGCCAGCTATTCCACACTGTTACTGTAACATGCCTGCCAGTCACTGACTCAGAGAAGTGACTTGGCTCAAGGACATGCTGACCACATACCCTGTTTTGTTCTGTATGAGGTCTGCTAATCTTAAAGAAATTCCACAATGCTTTATATAGAGCCCATTGAATCAAAGGTCAATATGAATTGTTACTTCTAAAAAGACTTAAGTCAGAGCTGATCACCCAGCAGCTCTTCCTGCACCTACCCTGAGATCACTGTGGTTTACATGGTTGACACTGAAGAATGCTAAGAAGCCCAAAGTTATGATTATAATACTCATGTTCTGTTATCTCAATGTCCTGAAATTCGCCTGTTCACCACCCATCCTCCATCCCCCTTACCTTCCCTCAGAGCCAGTCAGCTTGAAGGTCAGCTGACAATACTTTGCTTAGTAGGCCAACTGCTCCCTCCTTGCCCTTTAAACTCCCGTACCAGGTTTTTCCTATAAGAAGCCTGCCCTGAGAGCAGACTAGTACTGCAATTGGGCTCCTGAGTCCTTTCTGCAGCTCTTGAGCATTCAGTATCAAGGCGTGCACTCAATAAACCACTCAGTATTTGTATGCTTTCGGTGGCAATTCCTGGACCCCACGAGACGTCACTGTCTCTTACCCTGACATGTTTCACGTGTAGGCTTCTCGAACACTTCTTCTTGATCAAATCCTTTTTTAGACTCTTGTTCTTTGTATGATCGGTAGAAAACAGACCTAAAAACAGAGTTCTAAAGGTGATTCATAATTTTCTTTCAGAAAAAAGGCTTAGATTTACAGCAACGGTGTTTGGCTTAACTGATATTTGAGAGGCAATGTGAAACACAAAGCAGGCACAAGGATCACTATGTTCTAGGGTCAAGGTTCAGTTGTAAATAGGCTTTGCACATAGCATCTGATTCACACATGAGATCAGGGGGCCCTAGGTAATTAAGTCCATCCTCCTACTGACAGAAGTCCTCCTAACAGCCCAGAGCACAGCCACCCTTCATCTGCTCAAGTATGCCCATAGAGGCAGTTTTACATGAAGCTGTGACATCCACGCTTTAGTCCTAGTGCTGCTTTCTAGAATTACACAAGGAGAAAAAGTTCCCCTCTAAATCCCCGTGGTTCAAAGAACCGCCTTATGCTGCATGTTTAAGATTAATTGTGTGGTCAGTAAAAAGGAGAAGAACGGGAAGCCAAATGTGGTGGTGCACATTTGTAATCCCAGTTACTCAGAAGACTGAGGTGAAAAAGTACCACGAAGTCAAAGCCAACCTGGACTACATTGTAAGTTCAAGGCCAGCATGAACTATATAGTGAGACTGTCTCAAAAAACGAACAAGAATATAAATAAAACACATTCTAATTTTACCAGTAGTTACCTCAGACTTCTGTTTTTTAATTTCTTCCTTAGATGTTTCTGTACTATCCAGATGCAATTACACACTTGCTTACAGTAGAAAATATCACATCTACAACCCAGAAGCACAAGACTCACTGCCTGTAGCTGCATGGCCGCCAGCCAGATCTGCTTCTGGATTCGCACAGTCGAGCTTATTCTTAAAAAACTTTATAAAAAAAAAAATGCAACCCACTACATCTGTATTTCAACAAATTTGACCAAAAGCTGACCTGAAAAAGCCTCGATCCACAGCTGAACGATTCATGATAACAGAGTCTTCTTGATTATAGCCCGTGTATGATGCAATGGCCACAATTGAGTTGATTCCTACAACACATTCAAAACACACAGTAAAGAACCATCAGGGAAGCAGGGAAACCTATCCTTTCATTGAAACCCATTTTCTTCAATCATTTGTCACAAACACTTGGATGTCGTATCATGGAAATCGCTGCTGTCTACTCCTCCCTGAAGCTGTGTGTGAGGCAAATGCGCTGCTAACTTAACCTGAACCCGTCATTCCCAGGGAAGCCGTCCTTACTATCACATGAACCATGTAGCTCTGTGCCTTAAACAGAACAAGCTTTATTATTCTCATGACTCAAAGGTAAGAACATATGCCCCAAAGTGAATTAGCCTCATAATTTTTAATTTTCAATATGAAACCAACTCCACCCTGCCACTCTCTCCCCATGCCACCACAGTGTGACACCATCTTCCAGGGCACAATTAATCCTTAGTAGCTGCTGCCCTAACTACTTTAGCTGACATAAGGCTAGGTGTGGAGGCAAAGGTCTATCACCTGACACTCAGGGGAGGCAAAGGCATGAGGACCACATTAGCTCAGGAATATGAAAACAGCCTGGGCAACATAGGACCATCCCATCTTTAAACAGCATAGGGAAGGAGGAGAAGGGGGAGTGGGAGGCAGAGAAGGGGCAGGTGGGGAAGGGAGGGAACAAGAAAAAAAAGGAAGACGGTGAGCCCACACTATAGCATTTGCTGTACAAGCCTGTCAAACTAAGTCTGAGCCCAGAACCTATGTAAAATGGGAAGAACTGACTCCATAAAATTGTCATCTGATCTATATGCATGGCACGGCACCCATGCACAGTTATAACTAATAACAAGAGATTGATTTATTGTAAGGAACTATGAAGCCCAAAGTCGTATTCCCAGCACTAAGGAAGGGTAAATAGGAAAGTCAGCCTAGGGTATATAGTGAGCCAGCTTGGAGCTACAAGAAACCTTTTCTCAAAAAAAAAAAAAAAAAAAAAAAAAAAGGAAGGAGGAGAAGGAAGATTGGTAACAGAATACTACAGTAAACTAAAGCATTAGAAAACATTCTAACTGAGTACGACACTAGAAGACACAAAGACCTCACACACAGTCCGTGAATTAGAAGGATTAACCCTTGGAGATGGGTATCCTACCAAGGAAAGCTGCCAACAAAGCCCCTAGTGCCACTCTGCAGGTACAGAGAGAGCAAGCACAAGAGACCTCAGACAGCAAAAGCAGTCCTGAGCATAAAAATACTGCCTGACTTCAAATTATACTGCAGGGCCAAAGTAACAAAACAGAGGGCACATACTACAGCTACCTAATTTTTTATTCGTTTTGTTAAAAACAGAGTCCATCCTGTAAACCAGAATGATCTAGTACTCAATGTGTAAACCAGAATGATCTAGTACTCAATGTATAAACCAGAATGATCTTGTACTCAATGTGTAAACCAGAATGATCTAGTACTCGATATGTAAACCAGAATGATCTAGTACTCAATGTGTAAACCAGAATGATCTAATACTCAATGTGTAAACAGAATGATCTAGTACTCAATGTGTAAACCAGAATGATCTAGTACTCAATGTGTAAACTAGGTTGGCCTTGAACTGCGAGAGATCTGGAAGCCTCTGTATCCTGTTTGGCTAACGTCCAGCTAGCAGTAGAGAATTGATTCCTTCTCTAGCCTCTGTGGGCACTGCATGCTCGTGGTACAGATACATACACGCAGGCAAGACATTCACACACACAAAATTGGAATAAACAATTCAAGGACCTCAACATAAGACTCAGAAACTGTTACAGGAAAACTGTGGAGAGTACACTTCACCATATAAGCTTAAGTGTGGCTTTCTGAATAGGAAATCACTCAGGAAATTTGGCCAATAATTCCCTGCAAAGGGAACTGTCAATCAAATGAAGAAACGGAAGAACAGGAGAAAATCTCTGTAGCTCCACACTCAGCAGAGGATTTGAATCCGATCTAAAGAGACTAAACATTAAGGACACAAGCTGAACGGAGTTCTTAAAGAGAGAAATACGATGACTAGTAAACATCTGAGCGTTGAACACCACCAGACACCAGAATTATGGAGATTACAAGCACTCTGAGATTCCCTCCTGCTCCAGTCAGAAGGGCTATTCAAAAAACACAGGAGAAAATGCAGACGGGGATGTGAGAAAGAGAAACTCTATTTGCTGTTATCAGGAGTGCACCCTGGTACAACCACTGTGGAAATCAGTGAGGTTTTTTTAAAAGCTGAAAGTGTAACATCATATTTTAATAACCCATAGAATCCAATATCTGCTGTACATATACTTATGGATGTGGGGCCATTCACTCAAGTAAGGTACCAATAGCCACACCCTTAACAAAACCTGATTCTCCCTCTCGGGGGAGCCATCAACTCCAAACCTCCACTTTTAAAATAATACTCCAAATTGCTCAGGCTCTTTCCACACCATGAGAACAAGCTTCAGTCACATATAATGATGCTATAGCCACATACACTGGCATGACCTAGTCCCACATCTCACAGGCTCCCAAATGAAGGCCTTTGCTCAAATTCAAATATCTCCTTTACCAATATCATTCCTCCATAAAAGCAGCTCTACCTTCCAAGAGGAATCAATCATTTTGACAGTGTACTTCAATTGGACTTTACACCTAACAACACCCTTTGCACACATCCATTCACCCTTTTAATTTCATTTGTGTTTCCCACATTCTAAAGTCTGCAAAGCGGTCACTGTTGTGTGCGTTTTTAATCTTCCCCAGCCCTTCTCACTGAAGTGTCTTATGCATGGCAGGACAGCTGGCATACCTGCTGGCAGTTCTCTAAACCGGAGATACTCCATAGACCGTGTAGTCACAAGGGGCTTCTGAGGATAGTAGAGAACGTGCGCCAAGGTGTCCATCCGAACGTGGAAGTTGGTGATATAAACTCCCATAGCCTGCTTGCCCATAGCAGACTGGTACGTGTTTCTAGGGGACTAACGGGAGAAACAAAAAATAAAGACAATGAATTTCTCAGACAGGTAATAACCACTATGGCTTTCAACAAAAACAGGAGCAAGAAAACTGGTGGTGAATGGGAAATGCCCCCAAGTCGGCGATTTGAACCCTGGCTCCCAGGGAACAGTGCTGTTCCCAGAGGTTCAGGAAGTGTGGCCTTGCTAGTAGAAGCACATCACGGGGACCAGCTTTGAGTTTAGGGGCCATGCGCTATCCCCCACCCTGCTCTCTGCTTCATGCTTTGGGATAAGGATTACTGCTTACTATTCCCCTGCCTCTGCTCCTCCAGCATGGACTCTTATCTCCTCTGGAAGCAGAACCCAAAATAAACTTCTATCTTTAAGTTGCCTCTGGCCGTGGCATATTACCACAGGGACAGAAAAGTGACTAATACACAAGTCACACAGCGGAGTCTGTAGGTGCTCACACCCTGATGAGATGACATACTAATCCCTAGTACTGATTACTTCCCCGATTCTTTACAAATCACAAGACAGAACTACAACCAACCTGGTTATGATCAGGAAAAGGAATAATAGATGCACAGACGCCAAGAATCATTGATGGGTGAATCTCACAGTGGGTATAGGTGGAGCAATAAGCTACTTCTTTCTCCTGCAAATCATCTGGAGTCATTGCAAGCATCACGGTTTCTTCTTCCAGGGTATCAATATACTCTACTACCCCACTGGCTACCAGATCCTGCCAACTAAAAAGTTCACTCAGTGTCATGAAATAACTTAATACAAAGTCTACTGCTTTACAATTACTTCCATTTGTGTTTGTACTAACAAGGAAAGAATTCAGACATGACTGTTAATGTGAAAAGGCTGCCGGGCTATACACTATTAGGCTGCTATTCACCTTGTTTTAAACAGCTATACTTGTGGGCTCATAGTTACAAGAGCACTGGCTGCTCCTCCAGAGGTACTGAGTTCAATTCCCAGCATCCACATGGTGGCTCGGGGATAGGATCCGATACCCCCCTCTTCTGGTGTGTCTGAACACAGCTACAGTGTACTCACATACATGAAATAAATAATTCTTAAAAAAAAAAAACTATACTTGTGAAGTAAGGATGGAAAGTAGATAAAACAGAATAAGGTCTTGTAGAATACATATATCCACCCATTACTCATATTTACTTGTGAAAAGAACATTATGAAAAAATTATGACAAAACCAGCAAATATGAAGTGAGAATGCTCACTCTTTTACTACACGTTATTTTACAATATACTTATGATATTATTTAGAGTAAAATTTTAAAACAAGCTCATTTTTTCTAGCATATTTCTTATTTATGCCAGGAGTGGTAGCACACTATCTATATTCTTTGTACTCAGGAAGTTGAGGCAATAAGGATTTCACTGTGTGTTCCACATCAGCCTGGCCTATACGGCAAGAATGTTCCCCCCAAAATATATTAGTCCCATTATATGGACATGTTCCGCACCACACAGGTTATTTACCATTACATTTTAACACACCAAAGACTTTCACACCAATACAAATCACGCAAGTCCACTGTACAACTAATAACAAAAACCAGGAAGAATAAATATGGCCACAGATGGTAGCATTCCTCCCAGCACTGATACCGTAAACTGGGCAGTGACAGTGGCTGTACAACCTTGGGCTTACCCTGAAGACAAATGGCACACTTTCCATCACAGGTTTTGACTACACGTATTTTTCTCTCAGTCACCATCTTACCTGTAGTTGTTATATTCTCTCTCTTTCAACTGGTCAATGTGTCTCTTCTTCAAAAGAAGCTTTTGCTTTTCCACAATTAGAAGTGGTCTACAAATACGGCCTGCGTCTGTATAGATCCGAATCTCACGCTCGCGGATATCTCTGATCATAGAAACCTAGATAGAAAAGACAAAAAAAAAAAAAAAAACCAATCTTACGATTTTCTTTTCTGGTATGATGATAATTCAGCTAAAAATACAAGTAGCTGGGCCTAGTAGGGTTCCCTATAATACCGTCATCCAGGAAGCTGACCAGAGAGGTCAGTTGATCCTAGGTTAACAGCAGCATAGGCAAATCAGTAAGACTGCGCTGGAGGTTGCCCAGCAGTTAGGACACTGACCACTACTGCAAAGGACTCAAGTTCAGGAACCCACATGGTGACTGACAACCATCTGTCACTCCAGGTCTAGAAGATGTGAAACCCCTTCTGGCCTCCACAGGCACCAGGCACACACATGGAGCACATACACACATTAAGGCAAACATTTACCATGTAAAATAAAAGGACACACACAGCTAAGCTGTGGAGGGCTCTAGCATGTGTGGGTCTCTAGGTTTGCTCTTCAACAGTGTACCCTTGCAAAAACAATTAATAATCTAAATAAAACTATTGCATTTAAGGTGACCCAAGCGTCAAATAAAATAGATACGCCAGGTACTGGTGGAGCATACCTTTAATCCCAGCACTCAGGAGGCAGAGGAAAGACAGATCTCTGAGTTCAAGACCAGCCTGAAGTACAGAGAGAGTTCTAGGACAGACGGGGAAACCCTGACACAGGGAGAAAACAAAAAAGCAAAAACAAAACCCTCAAAGCAAAAAGATAAATCTACCATAGTTAATCTATTATAAAAAGATGTAATTGTAAAACTCAGGAGTAGGAAAAAAATCTAACTTAATCTTAATTATTCCACTGAATAACATTAGAAGAGTATACAAGTCAAAGTGAAAATGAAGAAAACATTCTTCAGTACCACAAACACAAGTACATAAAATTTTCTTATTTTAGATTTGTATGTTTACTACTTCTTTTGGCTCTGTCCTTGTAGTACTGGAGAATGAACCCAGGGCCTGGCTTATGCTAGGCAAGTGCTCTACCACTGAGCTACAATCCCAATCCTTTAGTACAAACATTTCATCCTGGCTACCTTCCAGTAACCTCCCTAGTGGCTCTTCTTAAACAGGATCCCTCTATGTAGCTCTGTCTAGAACCTCTTTATGCAAAGCGGGCTGCCCTTAAACACACAGATCCATCATCCCGCCTCCAGAATACTGTGGTTTTTTTAAAAGACGTGTTGGGATACTGCTGTCTGGTCCATACTTTCCCATTTACTCCAAAGCCTGACTTTATCACCAAGCAGACAAATGGCTTAAAGTCCACCTAGAGCAGCTAGCTACCAGTCACAGGTGATTCCTGAGTACTTCAAATATGACCATTCTGAATTGAAATGAGCTACAAAAGTAAATTTCATGGATTCAAAAGATTCTAATAGGGGCTGGAGAGATGGCTTAGTGGTTAAGAGCACAGAATGCTCTTCCAGAGGTCCTGAGTTCAATTCCCAGCAACTATATGGTGGCTCACAACCATCTGTAATGGGATCTGATGCCCTCTTTTGGTGTGTCTGAAGACAGTGACAGTGTACTCACGTATATAAAATAAAATCTTTAAACACTCTTGAACACTATTAAAAAAAAAGATACTAATATACTTTTAAAAAAGCAATACACTAACACTTTTACATTGGTAAACATTTGGGATCTATCAATCAAATAAAATAAAGAATTAAAAGTTATTTCATGGAGTTGGGGATTTAGCTCAGTGGTAGAGCGCTTGCCTAGCAAGCGCAAGGCCCTGGGTTTGGTCCCCAGCTCTGAAAAAAAGAAGGAAAAAAAAAAAAGTTATTTCATTTATTTCTGTTTTACTTTTTTAATGTGACAACTGAAAAATTTTTAATTGTATGGTATTTCTACTGCATGGCAGTGGTCTACAAACACATTCCTAGAAAATAAAAAATGTATTTTGGGAAAATATGCAATGTAAAATTTATGAATAATAGCACTACAGAAATTGAAGTGCTTATATGAAAAGAAGTCAAAAAAAGAAACTCAATTTTCAGTGAATTATCTTATTCTAATATATAATTTTATCAATAACTAGAATAAACTAATTTCCTAAAAGCTGGAAAATTAAAAACTGGGTCATACTTCCCTATAAAATTGCTTTTAAAAAAGTGAAATCAAGGCCTGGTGGGTAAAGGTGCTTATCCTCAGGCCCGATGACCTGGGTTCAATCCCCAGAACCAACTTGACAGGAAGAGAAAACTGACTCCCCATAGCTCTTCTCAAACATCCACATGTGCACGTGCACACATACAAACCAAATAAATAAATAGATAGATAAATAAATAAGCAAGCTTTAAAAATTGTTTTAAAAATTGTTCAAAGATAAATAAAAGGCAGGCAATGCCTTAACACGAAGTTTGTACTACTGATGATATAACTGACACTTCAGGGAAGTCCAGTTCAAAGGAAGATGCTGAGATGCAGAGTCTTCAGTAACCTATGCCTTCCCTACACATCACGTGGAGTACTCCGGTTAAGCTACTCCTAGATTCTTCCTACTGAATTAGATCGAGCTCAGTGGAAGAGCATTTGCCTAATATGAGTAAGACCATGGACTCAACCAACCATCCACACTGTAAAGACAAGAAAAAAGAAAAAAGGAAACTCTTACTTCGGATACAATGATGTCCATCTGACGCCGTAATTTCCTGAGTGTGTTCATGAGTTGTTCCGGGTCTTTATGGATTCCAACCCAGCAGCCATTAACAAAAATCTTGGTTGCACTGTATGAAAAAGCAGAAGCATTCTTCACTCAGCAGCCGTACCGACTACAATCTGAACATAGACAAGTTTAAAAGAAGCGCATCTGTACACACTCGGCAATAGCTGCAGGGGAAATTTCCTCTAAGTTTTCCATGCTCCATTCTTCCAAAAATTCCAAAATTGGAGAAGGTTGAGATCCAACTGAAATATAAGCCATCAGGGCTAAATTCTTCACAAGTCCTACAGCATGGCCCTACGAATAAGCCACATAATTATTAACATCAGTTTAACATGCCCATAAAAATTATCTTCTATAAACATTTACATTTGGCTTCAAGGTATACATATTACTTTCCAAGAAAAAGGTTATTTAAAAATCTTAATTTTAGGGGTTGGGGATTTAGCTCAGTGGCAGAGCACTTGCCTAGCAAGCACAAGGCCCTGGGTTCAGTCCCCAGCTCCGGAAAAAAAAAAAAAATCTTAATTTTAAACCATGACATATAGGTAAATAAAAAATTCCTTGAGGTAATTGTGACATATAACTACTAGCAGACTTTGTAAAGATTCTTATCAATTATCAATCACACATTTCATTATGACATTTTTATACGTTTCTCTATAATATTTTCTTACGAGTAAAAGATCGACATTAAAGTTTATTTTTAATTTGGAGGTGGTGTGCACATGAGCACAAGGCGCACAGTAGCCGGAAGAGAACACGGAAGCACCTGGAGTGGAGTCACAGTGGTGTGGGCTGCCTAACGTGACCTCACGTGGCCCTTCTGAAAAGCAGCATGTGCTCTAACCCGAGCGACCTCTCCGTCACTGCATGATGAACTTGATCATATTAGATCCTCTCTCCCCACTCTTGCCTCCCTCTCACTCCACTAATCCCTTTCTTCTTTCCAACTAGGAACCGACTTATTTTGGGTGGCCCACTGAGCTCCATGAGGGCTGGTTACGGCACGAGGTGGCCATATATACACTTCACCTGTGGCTACACCACTAAAGAGATGCCTCTCCCGCCTCCATCAATGTTGTCGTCAGCACACCGTTACCCTGGGCGTTACCTAGTGTCTTACCTCTGGAGTTTCAGCAGGACACACCATCCCCCACAATGTATTATGCAACTGTCTCGGCTTTGCTAGCTTGCCATCTCTGCCAATAGGAGAGTTTAAACGACGCAGGTGAGAAAGAGTAGACGCAAAAGTCAGGCGGTTCAGTACCTAGAGAAGGAAGAGCATATTCAAAAGCCACCCCACAAAGCACATTATCACAGTGAGGCAGAGTTAAAGTTTCTGCAAACCCCGAGTACCTTTGTCTTTAACTTTTCTTGGATAATCTTGTTTATATCCATAATCTAACTGCTTTCCATTTAGCAGTGAGAGTACACATGTGACACATATTTCTAAGAAACCACATTAACCACTCGTGGAAGTCGATTCTCTTATTTTGCCCAATGGATGCCAGGGATCACATCAGATTAGACAGCAAGCACCTGTACCCAGTGAGCTATCAAAGTGGTCCCAATTTTCTGGTTCTTTTTTTTTTTTTTTCGGAGCTGAGGACCGAACACAGGGCCTTCAAGCGCTCTACCACTGAGCTAAATCCCCAGCCGGTCCCAATTTTCTTTTGTCAATTATTTTATTCTTAGCTGTCCCTTAGCCTGCGAACAGTAGTTGGTACTAGTAAATATTAACGTATATGATAGGAATTCATACCCTTTTATCCACAGAAGACACCACTAAGTCAGAACTTATCCCAGCACTTTCTCCAGGCGGAGGCCTCTGAATCTAACAGATGCAAATACTAACTATAAATGCTCCCGGGACATTAACAAAGTAATATTTACACAGCCCCTTTCCCTGCACTGTGCTACTAGCATCTCTAAACTTTCTTCTACAGTTTCCAGAATTACTGAAACGGACTCATCTACATCACACTTACAAAATAGTAAACACACCACCACCAACAGAAATTGCTCTAAAACATCTTCTCAAGGAAGCTCCGAGCACCTTTCCCATACAGTCACTAGTGCGGCTATGGCAACGCCATGCGGCCTCTCACGCCTCAGACCACGAAACCATCAGAGCGGCTTCTTCACCCTGCTCTGCCTAACGAACTGTTACCACCTCACTAAAAGCTTTATGACCCACTTCTAGGAAGAACTGTTCTATTTTCCATACATTACAGAGTTTTCTACCATTCAATTATTCAATCAGAGTCTTAAAAAATCTACATATGCAACCAGAAAGATGGCTCAGTGGTGAAGAAACTTCCAGAGTTTGGTTCCAAGAACCCACATGACAGGACTCAAAGCTGCCTATGACCCCAGCACCGGAGAATCTGACTTCCTCTCCTGACCTCCACAGGTTAACACAACACAAGCACACATGCAGACACATGCACAAAAAATAAAATTTTGAAGTTTTTTAAAAGCTATTTTCTCAATATTTCTCAAAACTTGACCTATATAAAACTGCTTTAGTCCACGGAAATAATCTATTTCTCTTCTTGGATACTGTAACAATCTTCCTGCCAAGAACCTTAAACTTTTCAAATGTTTTTCTACATGCAGCCAAAAATGCTTGTACTGCTCCAGCAGAGGACCTAGGTTCCATCCCTAGCACCTACATGGTAGGTCACAAGCACCTTCTCAGCCCTCTTCTAGGTTCAGTAGACTGCTGCACGCACATGGTACACAGGAACTCCCACACATAGACCTGAAAATAGAAGCCAGGCAATGGTGGTGTGCGCCTTTAATATCAGCACTAGGGAGGAAGAGGCAGGTAGACCTCTGAGTTCAAGGCTAACCTGGTCTATAGACTGAGTTCCACAACAGCCAAGGCTTCCCAGAGAAACCCTATCTTTAAAAAAAAGGAAGGAAAATATGTTTAAAGCAATAGAGGAGTATTGGAAGAACTACTTTTGTGTTCTGACCTAGGGTCTCGCCCTGTAGCACAGGATAGCTTCAAGTTTGAAGCAATCTTATTACCTCAGGTCTCCAGAGTGCTAGGACTATAAGCATAAGCCGCCACGCCAACGTTAAGAAACACACTTTCAAACAAATAAAAGGCATGCCCAGAGATTTTCTGGGTTAGTTTCTAAAATGGAGCTTTTGAGACAAAAATTTTGCAGGCACAGCTCTAATCCCAGGATTCTGGAAGTTGAGGCAAGAAGAACACTAGTTTAAGGCCAGCCTAGGCTGTACTTAATGACCCTGTTATTTCCCCTGCCCTATCCCTGTATTCAGACTTTGTCACATCATATAGTAATAGCAGCAGCAGTAGTAGTAGCAGCAGCAGTAGTAGTAGTAGCAGTAATAGTAGTAGTAGCAGTACTAGTAGCAGTAGCAGTAGCAGTAGCAGTAGCAGTAGCAGTGGCAGTGGTAGTGGTAGTAGATTGTTTGCTATCTTGAGTTTCTAAATTACAAACCAAAAACTTGACTCTCTAATTGCTAATGGGTAATTTAGGAGAAACTTTGTTTCATTATTTAAAAACTAGTGATTTTTACATCTGACCAAGGAAAACAAAAATAAAGTCAGTCATGTTCACTGAAATGAAAGAATCCGCCAGCCCTGTAACTCTTTCCCTGTGAGTGCACTCAGTGGCCACCTCACCTGCGACACTCCAGCTCTGGCTTGGTGAGCTTTCTTCTGGTCACCCCAGTTCCCAGTGGCTAAAGAGTATTTTAGCCCATCGGATATGATCCTTGTCTTAATTGCCAACTCTAGGTTAAAGTCCTTTCCGCGGTCAATAAACTTCTGTGCATAGATCCGTACTTCTTTCAGCAAATTCTTAAACATGCTGTCAAACAAGATGGTGTTGTTGTAAACATGGGAAAGTCTCCAGAAGCACACATCTTCAGCAGAGACGACAGCACCCACAAACAAGGCCACGGCAGTGTGCTAATACCACTCTTTTGGGGTTCCTATACCCTATATACACATGCAGTAGGGAGAACAACTACAATAAAGTGCTTGAGAAGGCTAAGATGACTACTGTCAGGAGCTGAGGAAATATGAAGTAGCTGCCGTGAAACCATAAGGATATGGGCACCTGTGCATAAGCAGGCCATGGTGGCCACCCTGGGCACTAGGGAAGACCCACCTGTAAAGGAAGTCACGACTCTCTCTACCATGTCACTCTGTAATCCTTACCCTCTAAATAAGAACGCAAGCAGAGGCCCAGCAAGATCCAATCTCTTATTGCCATAGTGATCTCTGTCATCTAGTTCTCTTCTACCCAAGGCTGCTAGAAGTAACCTATGAACCATGTACCTAGAAAAAAGGGAAACACCTGATTTTTAGTTTTCCTTGACATCTCAAAACACAACTTACTCTATTTTAACCCAGCAAAGATCTTCAAACAGTAAAACTCAACTTACCCCAAAAAATAGGCCTTTTTGGTCTCGCAGAAATCACTGACACCGACATGCGGAAGCATCTCTTTCTGTAAGACTTCTTTTGCATATTTAATTCTTTTCTCCTTAGTAACACCAGGCTTCGCCCCTCTTGAACCAATGAAGTTTAAGGCAACATTCTGCTCTTGGATGACAAATGCTTCATCGAGAGATGGTTTAACCTAGCAAATAATCTACATTAAGCTTTTTCAGATTTATATTTTACCTAAACTAATTTTATTAGCATGCAAAATAATGCTGACCTATTTTTAGAAAATACCAGACTTGGAAGGCTCCTCAGAGACAGAGATATCTGTCAAATCCACCCAGTGTGAGCAATTTCACTTTTATGAACAATACAATTTCATAAATAGCATTTTTATATATCTTAATGATGTATAAAATTTTTTATATATATTTTAATGACCAATGCTTTAAAGGCAAAAACCAAAATAAGACATTTCTTTTAGTTCTATCAAATATATTTAGAGAAGTTTCATGGTGTGATTAAAATTTACTGAGTTACAGATGCTTTTCTTCTCAGTGTTTGAGGGAAGAAACATTTGGTCTATGAATGAAATCACTATCTTGAGGGGAGACTTTAAAACTGCAGTGCAGAGCAGACCTATGTTCCATTCTTGCCCCCACCTACAGCCCCTGCAACCAAGTCAACAGTTCCCCAGGAAAGGGTTAGATAATTCTTGCTAGGGCTGTAACTCGTGTCTGAGCGCTTACCTAGCATGTGTGAACCAAGGGTTACTCCCCAGCACCCCCAGGCCCCCCAAAAAACTTTTTCCTGAGTTCCATTCCAATTTTAAAATTCTTAAATTCCAATTATACAGAGGAGTGGGCATAAGAAATCGTGGTACAATAAGAAGCTTGGCATCTGTACTGAGTGTTTTCTCTTGTCCACCCACAGTTCTAAATGTCCAAATCCTAATCATGGTACCGAAGGCCACATAAGCCAGTCAAGACCAAGCTTGGTGTCACATACCTGCAATCCCAACACTCGAGAGACAGGCAAGACTGCCAGCCTGTATACATAGTGAAATCTGGGTCAACCCGGGCTAAAAAGTGAGCCCCTGCCTCAAACAAATAACAACAATAAAAATCCCACAGATGTATGGTGGATCGAGTACTATTTAAGGGAAACTTGATACCAATGTTATTACAAAATTAATTGGTTAATAATTTGGTTGGGTTTTGAAAAAGCATAACAACTAAAATACACTTTCAAAAGATTTTAAAATTATGCATTCTCATAGAGTGAATGTTGGATTCATAGGCCTGTAAAAACTAGTCTATACTACAACATAAAACAAACAAACAAACAAAACAAACAAACAAACAAAAAAACAGTAATTTTCAGAAACCAATGCAAGTCAGGTCTTTCACTTCACTGAGCCAAGTGTGATAGCAGGCACCTTTGCTTACTAAGCCATTCTGGTGCCCTAGAGTAGTAACTATTGGTGTCTCTGAAGTGCTGGTGAGTCCCAGCCTGCTGTGGAGCTGGCTGTCTCCATCCCCCCTTCTGTGTGCTCTGGGTACTAAAGTGAGGTGGGCAGGCCTGTGTGTTAAAAGCTTCTATTCACTCAGTCATCTTGATGGCCTGATTTTTTTTTAGTTTTTTATTTTAATAATTATACTATGATTCTATCAATGAATACTGTTTCCTAGGAAATAAACACTGACCTAAAGAAGTATAACATCTACAACTATTTCCAAATGGATCAGAAAAAAATAAGACAAAGAAAATGTGATAACCCTCGCTGAAACTGAGAAAAGACTACAAGAAAATTCTAGTACTATTCTTACAATTTTCCTGAAAGTTAGAAATTATTTCAAATAAAAAGTCTAAAACAAAGAGCAGCTCTGGAGGGCTCATCCTCTATGTCCCTGAACTGCTCTGGCTGGCATGTTCCCATGGTCTCCTCACTGCTGCTTCTTTGCCCTGCTGACACTGAACAGCAGCCGCTCCCACCTTCCCTGCCTGTTCTTACAGAGAACTCTCAGGGAGATGGAGCTGAGTTATACTTCCACTTCACGGTAAATGCCACAGGCGTGTGACAGGTAAATTGCTCTGAAGAGCATTTCTGCTGCTTTAAGGTTTGCAACCATCAGCATCTCTAAGCGTCTAATAACAGGGAGTGCACATTTGCCTTCTCATTACCATTTCCATCATCTCTGGGTCTTCGAAGTCATAAATGATGTGCTCTAAAATATCTCTATCAGACACAAAGCCTAATGCTCTGAACACAATTATGATGGGAACTTCTTGCTTGATGTATGGTAATGTCGCCACGATGCGCTGGCCAATTGCACTCTTCTTTGCACCCTAGAAAAGCAAGAGTGTTATCAGAACATGAACATACAAGAGCTCAGAGAAACACAGAGTACCAGATGGTCATCTTAGTATACATGTTACATGTCTCAAAAGAAAATGTCTATCTATTGTCCTACAGCTTCTTTTAAGAAGCACTCAAACCTGCTTACTAAATTCTTGTTCTTTAATTCGATGCAGGACCTCACTATGTAGCCCAGCTGGCCTAGAAGCACAATGACCTGCGTGCCTCTGTCTATGGAGTACAAACATTGAGGATGTGCATCAGCACACCAGCACGTTTACTGCTTTTATGAACAACGTGGTCAATGAAACCCAAAAGAACTCCCATGCTTGCCAAGATTCTCCAAGAATTACCAAATACAAAATTTGAAAATAACTTTTGGCTGCCAAAGAATACAAAAAAAGACTGTTACCTTGCCATTCCTATCCACAGTAAGAGGGGAATAAAAAGTAGATTGCAAGGGGGGACGGACTCTGTGACGGGGGGAGGACTCTGAGACGGGGATGACTAAGATGGGGAGCAGAGTTTGGAATGTACATACGTACATATGTACATACATACATAGTAGAGTGCAAAGGGGGGAGTGACTCTCTGATGGGGGGACTAGGATGGGGAGCAGAGTTTGGAATGTAAATACATACATATGTACATACATACATACATACATACATACATACATACATACATACATAGTAGAGTGCAAGGGGCAGCTGGAATAAATGCTCAGTGGTTAACAGCACTGGCTGCTCCTACAAAGGACCCAGGTTCTGTTCCCAGCACCCACATGGCAGCTCACAACCATCTTTAACTTCAGTTCAAAGGGATCCAATGCCCTCTTCTGATCTCTGTGAATTCTAGGACTGTACATGATGTACATACACAGAGGCAAAACAGTGATATACATAAAATAAAAATAAACCTTAAAAGGAAATAGATTACAGGGTGCTGGTCATGGTACAAATGTCTCAATCCCAGCACCCCAGAGGCAGAGAGAGACAGATCTCTGTGAGTTCCTGGACTACCAGGATTATATGGAGATCCCTTCTCAAAATAGGTTAGGATAAAAAGAAAAGGAAAGACAAGCCTAGAATGAAAGCAAATATGAAATTAGAGCTCTCTAAATTAACATGGAGGCATTTCTTCCCTCATTCTTCCTCCTGAGCTGCATACACATACAACCCCAAAAAACATCACTAGCCCATGCTAGCGGTCATGGCCTCTCAGTTTTAGCTATATCGTTCTGCTTCACCTTTGTATACCTCCTTGACTCCGTAACTTCAGTCATGGTTCCCCCACCACACCTCAGAACACCTTCCACTGAAAGCTCATTCCATCTCCTGAGTTTAGCTGAGAACAAGTGCTTACATATTACACTCAAATCTTCCCCTTGAGCCCTAAGCTACATCTTCAGCCTTCACCTCTCCAACTGCTATCTGGGTGTTTCTACTTGGTCACCTAACATTCCATTCCGTCAATTGTTTGCACCATCAAGATGGGTCAGGTGGTGCCACACTAGCCTGGAGACCAGAGTTCAGTAATCAGAATGCAGAAAAGAGCAAAGAAGAAAACCGGCTCTACAAGTTGTCCTCTGGCCTCCATATATATGCTGTGACACACATCTCCTGCCACATCATCAGGCACACGTACAGAGTAAATACTTTAAAATTGATTTTAGTGTCTGGAGAGATGACTCGGCAGGTAAGAACACTGGCTGTTCTACCAGAGGACTCAGGTTCAGTTCCCAGCACCCACATGGCAGATCTCATCCATCTTTAACTTCGGTTCTGGGGGATCCAATGCCCTCTTCTGGCCTCCCTGGACACCTGGTAATCATGTAGTACAGAAATACATGCAGGCAAAGCACCCATACACATAATAAAATAAATTTAAAAAATTACAATTCACATTTCAGCAGACTGAGGGAAGGCCTCAGTCAGTAAAGTGTCTACTGTAGTGAACATGGGTGGGGCCTGAGCTCCATCTCCAGAACCACAGAAAAAGCTGCATGGGTCAAGAGCACTGCTGCTCCTCCAGAGAAACTAGATGTGAGTCCATATGGCATCTCATAGCCACCTGTAACTGCAGTCTTGGGGCAACTAACACCCTCTGCTGTCCTCTGTGAGCCCATAGCTGCACATGTTGTACATATGCATGCAGCCAAAATACAAATACAAAAAAATAAATCAATAAATAAGCAATGTGTTGTAGCTTCCACTTGTAATCACCATGATGAAGAAGCAGAGACAGGCCAGGCAGTCCTGGTACATGCCTTTCATCCCAGAATTCAGGAAGCAGAGGCAGGCAAATCTCAAGTTTGAGGCCAACCAGACCAGTACAGAGCAAGTTCCAGGACAGCCAGGGCTACAGAGAGAAATCCTGTGTTGTTGAAATAGCACCCCCCCTACCCTAACCCCCCCTACCCTAACCCCCCCAAATTAGTCTGATGAGGCTGGAGACATGATTGGAGTTTATGAATATACACTATTCTTGTAGATAATTGACTTCAATTCCCAGCACCCACACTGGGCAGCTCATAACTGCCTATAACTAATTCCAAGATCCTATGCCTCTAGTCTCTTTGAGCAATTGCACTCAGATGCACATACCCACATATAGACACACACATACACATAAGATAAAATATAACTCAGGCATGGTGGCACAAGCCTTTTTTTATTCTAGAACTCAGGAGCCAGAGGCAGGCTTCTGAAAGTTCAAGGGTAGCCTGCTCTACAGAGTGACTTCCAGAACAACTGAACTACATAGTGAGACCCTGTCTCAAAAAAAAAAAAAAATACTTAAATAGTCTAGTAAATAATAAAACAAGGCTGGGCAGTGGTGGTACACACCTTTAATCCCAGCACTTAGGAGGCAAAGGAAGGCAGAGCTGAGTTTGGGGCCAGCCTGGCCTACAAAGTGAGTTCCAGGACATATAGGACTTTTTTTTTAAAAAGCCAAAAAGAAAGAAGAAGAGGAGGAAGAGGAAGAGGAGGAATAGGAAGAGGAGGAGGAGGAGGAGGAGGAAAGAAAAGAAAAAGAAAGAAAGAAGCAATGCCTCAATAAAACTTATAAACAAGCAATGAGACAGACGGAGCTGGGGCTGTAGCTCAGTGACAGAGCACTGTACAAGGCCCTAGGTTCAAGCCCAGTAAAGCAAAGCACAAAGGAAAAAGCCCAAACGTCGCACACTCCAGCCTTACCACCATACCTGTCCTCCTCTGGCCAGCATGCTAACCCATATAGTACTGGTGGGTCGGGAAGAATTCTCTAGGCATGAGCGGCATTCTCCTGTATAGGCATACTTGGAATCCTTTTTGGCAAACACATAGACTGTGTTTGTTGCCATTTTCTCTTGAGCTATCAGAACCTATAGAAAGAGTAAGAAAATTACAGCCAAGAAATCAAAAAGGTCATCGAAATAGAAAGAAGTAAACCTGCACGGTTATATAATCTGGTCATATGGGCTCATACTTCACAGAAATACACAAACGTCAACAACGGGCAAACCTCTAGTTCACATTATGCACAACTTCACAGTTTTAATTTACAAAAGTTTAGGTATCACACCTTAAATAACTCACCTGTCACTTTCAGGTAGAGGGGTGTGTGTGTGTGTGTGTGTGTAAGTGTTAGGTGTGAAGGCCAGAAGAGGGCATCAAACACCCTGGAAGTGGAGTTACAAGTGACATGTGGAGGTAATGAGGACCAAATTCTACCCTCTGCAGGAGTAGCATGTGCTCCTATGCCCTGAACCTTCTCCAGCCCTGAGAATGCACACCTTTTAATTTTACTTTAATAATCTAAATGTTAACTATCATTTTACTGTGTTTTAAATACCACTATACCTTTTCTGATCCATTAATAATAAAATAGCCACCAGGATCTAAAGGACACTCATTCAGCTCACACAAGTCACGGTCTGTTAAGCCATTCAACAAGCAATACGTGGAGCGCAGCATAATGGGGATTTTCCCGATGAAGGTTTTCTGGTGCTGAGTCTGCAGCTGCTCTTCACCCTCTTTAATGACCGTCTTCGTTATGTCCACGTAAAGCGGGGCGGAGTACCTTCAAAGGAAAGCGGGTCAGAACTGGCCGTAAGTTATTTGCAAACATAACTACGTAAGTTATATTTTTTTTTAATTTTATTCAATATCAGGTGCTAAGAAAGAAAAGAAAAAGGTCTATCTTACGTGAGATTTCTTAACCTGGCTTCATTTGGCATCATTGGTGAAGGGGCACCATCTCTTTCCCAATGAGTAGGTTTGGAGAGGTAAATTTGTTCAAACTTCAGTAAATATCTTGGCTAAAATTAAACAAAAGCATAAGTTTCGAAAGCTAGGCTCTTACTATACACTTATCATCCCAGCACTTAGCAGGCTATGGTGGGAGAATCATGAGTTTTAAGCCAGACTAAGCAATATAGCAAAATCTTGCCCGAAAATACATAAAAAAGTTGTAATTGACATTAGCATTTTAAGTAGAAGCAACTCTACAACCTGACATGTGGATGCTCTAAAGTCAAAATCCACATTACAGTGATGTGGTTGTCCTGTACTATATTATACATAAATACCATATTATTGTTTATATTAATATTTATATATTGTTATATAACAATGTAAGTTATTATAGAAGTATAAATAATAATTAAAATATTAATTTTTTGCCAGGCATGGTGGTGCACACCTTTAATCCCAGCATTCAGGTGGCAGGGTCAGGTAGATCTTTGTGAGTTTGAAGCCAGCCTGCTCTACAAAGCAAATTCCAGGACAACCAGGACTATAGAATCAAACTGTCTCAAAAATAAATAAAATTATTTTGATTTTTCCTAAATCTAGGTAATATAAATATTATCTTTGACAGTAAATGCCACATGTGTAGGTCCCTAAGGAAGCCAGGAGAGGGTGAGAGACCCTCACAGGAACACTAAGAACTGAACTTAGAACTTTTATCTCTTCAGCCCAGAGATGTTCTCTTATATCTGATTGCTTCCTTACAGACGACAAGAAGGTCTTTTTCACTGGGAATGGAGAAGCTGAGAAAGACTTTCACTTAACTCAAGATGGCCTCACTCTGCATCTTAACTACATATCCAAGACAGGCCTCCTCCGGGAGCCTCATGCCTCCACCTCCCACATGCTGACATCCCAGGCAGGCAGCACATCTGGCTCAAATAGGCGTTATCTACTGCACATGTCATCTGCTCTAAATTTATTTCAAAAAATCAAAACTGCATTCTCCACCCCCTGCCACCCATAGCCATCCCCACCAGGCATTTTACTTATGTTTTACATCCTGAGAGAAGAAACCCAAGAATTTCCTCCTGTGTATTTATCCTGCTTCTCCATGATGCCAGCTGAGGTTGTGAATACCAATGACACGATAGAAGCAAATTTTTCTGCTACTCTTATAAAACTTAGTGCTGCTTAAATCTGGGGCTAACCACTCCACATTTATTTTTCCTGTCTGTGTGGTGCACAATAATTTTTCCAGTTCTAAAATCAGTGATTTCAAATTCACCATGTAACTACATTTCATCATGACAAATAGAAACTGGACTATGGCCTGGTAGCGGTGGTGCACACTTTTAATCCTAGCAAGTGGAAGGCAGAGGCAGTTGGATCTTTGAGTTCAAGGCCAGTCTGGTCTACCGAGTGAGTTCCAGGAAAGTCAAGGCCACACAGAAAAATCTCTGGCAAAAAAGAAAGGGAAAGGGAAAGGAAGGAAACAAAACTGGGTCATGTACGACTCTGGCACACAGCCTGATAAGAACCCGGCATCTGCTCTTGAAAACAGGACGTTTATGTGCACCATGATGCCAGTGTGCAAGCACAGAGAGATATTAGAAATCAAAATGATCCTTATTAATGCCTATACACTTTTGTGCACTCTCACTGGTGAGGGTGGAAAGTACCAAGTGTCCAAAAGGGGCGGGAAGCTGGGAGGAGAGGACAGATTCAAGCCTAACTCTCCAATCTTTACCTCTGGACCCTTCCTATTTCAAGTAGACAGTGGTAACACACTCTACAGCCTGTAGCACTCTTCAACAACTTCTCCAGAGCCTTTCATAAGCTGGCTCCATCTTACCTTCTCCCAGTGTCCTCGAACCAGACACATCAATTTCTATGCTGCTCACTGTTGGCGCCACCCACTTCTCAAGCTGAGTGCATCAATCACTTTCTTCTTTAAAGACCTAAACCACCTCTTCTGAGGAAAGTCACTCCTGCCTTCACTGCCAGCTCAAGTCCCCATCTTCCCTGCCCAGCCAAGCTTTAGAAATGGATTCTTCCTGCAGTGTTTAACACATTGGCGCTCTGAGTTGACTTTTAATTCTTCACTTATGAAGAGAAAATCACTTGGGAGATTTTTTTTTTCTTTTTTTCGGAGCTGGGGACCGAACCCAGGACCTTGCGCTTCCTAGGTAAGCGCTCTACCACTGAGCTAAATCCCCAGCGGGAGATTTTTTTAAAAAGTACATTATGGTCCTTTTTCTAGCACATTCCCTAAAAAGACCATTTGCTTTTGCTTTTAAGGCAAAATTCTGTGCAGCAGCTTCAACTAAAATAAGAGTAATAGACCAGCCCTTCGGATACAATTTAGGAAAGGGACTCGGCTGGCAGGACAATGACCTTTCCTTCTCTAGCTCTTTCTGCCTTATGTTGCTTTGCAGTTTCCCTGAGACCAGGATGCTACTGCAGCTGCCTCTCTCTACTTCTCTGCAACTGGGAACAGTCAGTCACTATTTTGGACTTCTTTGAAACAATTATTTTTTAAAAAAACTATAAAATTATACCCTTGCTAAAAGTTATTTTAAAACCACATGTGTATGAATTAAAAATCAGTAAAAAAGTTAAATGAGCTATTATGCCCAATTTCCCTTTTTGATCTCACATTTTAGTCATGTATTCCATGCAATGCAATAAATAAAAATCAAGAGTCTGGGAATGGAGGCACACTCCACAAGAAGGCCCAGTCAAAAGGATCATGACTTCAAGGCCAACCTTAGTAACAGAGAGACACTTTGTCCTAAATAAATAAATAAATAAATAAATAAATAAATAAGAGACTGTCCTTCAACAGCCTTTCTCTTATGATTCTTAGACTGCAGGAGAAATTGGTTAGAACATCTAAAACAACAGAACTGTTTCCAGTCTATGTCTCAGGGGCTCATACAGAGTTCTCTCTTCCCAACTACTAAGTACTTACTGAGGGCACTGGGTGCATGCCTATAAATCCTAGCTACTAAGAAGACTGAGTCAGGAGAATATAGAATTCAAGGCCAGCCCGGGCAACTTACCAAGTAATAAAAACTTAAAAAAAAACAAAAGGGGGGGGAGGGGGACACAGACAGAGTTTAGGGGTAGAATTTCTACCTAGTGTGCATAAGGCCCTTCAGTCTTCCCCCAAACCAAAACGTACATACTATCTGAGTAAAGATTAAGGTTTTACATCACTGAACAAACGCACATCTTCATTAACAAAGATAAATGCGGAGCCCGGTGGAGGTGCCGTAGGTACTCTGCAGAAGCTACCGAGAGAGAGAAGGCCTGGGACCCAGGCTCTCCTTCACCTGAGCAATAACCTTCTTACCGGCTCTTCAACCTCCCCACTAGCGTGCTGGGCTTCAGCCTGCAGGTCAATCGGTGGTGCATCTTCCACAATTCTTTGAACAGACATCTGAATAAACTCGTCAAAGGAATCCAGCTGCTGTCTGACCAAGCCTTTTTCATCAAAATAAGAACTAGAAAAATATTAAGTTCATAATCAGTTGCAACTCAGTTTGTTTTCTAGCATATTTCTTCATTTTCATTTAATCCAGCAGTTCTCAACCTGTGGGTTATGACCCTTTTGGCAAACATCTAACTCCAAAAATATTTATATTACAACTCAAAAGTAGCCAATTTACAGTTCTGAACAACAAGGAAAATAATCTTATGGGTGGGGGTCACCATAAGAAGAGGAACTGTTTTAAAGGGTCACAGCTTTAGTAAAGTTGAGAACCGCTGACTTAATCCACTCAACAAAGACTCAATCATTACATAAGGCCAGGGGTGTTTTCTTTGTAGACATGTTTGAAAGGGAGAAAGGTGGGTAATTAAATAACTAACTATAAGGCAGCTTTGATCTGTAAACAAACTTCATTCAAACTCCAAGCATTTCCCACTGCCAGGTTATATGTGACTGTCAGTGTGGCGATCTTGTCATTTATTTTTGAGTGTCCTTTCTGTGTTTTACTTCAGCTCAATTACACTTGGAAAAGGGTTGGAATCTGGACTAAAATACAACTTTGATGTGACTTTACTCATTCACAATAATTTAAAAAACAGAATTAGATTAACATCACCAATAATACAATAAGTGCACCTCCTAATACAGTGTGCCATGCTTCTGCCAAAGGACTCATCCAAAGGCAATACAAGGAAAGCCAGAAAAACTACAATCCACGAGCACTGTGCTAAGTAACTGAGCAGATTCTTATCTTAAAAAGAGAAGATGGGCTTGGGGATTTAGCTCAGTGGTAGAGCGCTTGGGCCTGGGTTCGGTCCCCAGCTTCGAAAAAAAGAAAAAGAAGAAAAAAAAAGAGGACATGCTGAGAAACTGTTTCAGATTGAAGGAAGCACAAAAATAAGACATAAAAGAAAATGTATGAGGCAGAAGAGATGGTTCAGCAGAGACATAGCTCCATGGTAAAGAGCAGGCAGCTCTTCCAAAGGAGCCAAGTTCAATTCCCAGCACCTACATGGCGGCTCACGATTATCTTCAACTCCAGTCCCATGGATGCCCTCCTCTGGCCTCCATGGGCACCTGCACACTAGGTGGACATAAACTCACACAGGCATATAAACACAAAAAATAAAAGTGAAAGAAATAAAGAGAGAACAACAAAGCATGCAACACTCAAAGCCCTGAGGCAGGAGGACTCGCAAGTTCCAGTTCAGGCCTGGTCTCAAAAATCTAACTGACAAAATAAATTTCAGTGGATACCCTAGGTCCAGGAAAAAAAAAAATGAGAAAAAATTTTCTTCTTTTGCTATAAAATTAGTGAGATAACTTGCAAAAATGTAGATTCTGGAGGTTAAATAAGGCTATTGTATCAGTATTAATTCCTATACTGTGATTACATTAAAGTGCCTGCTATTTACCTTTCAATGTTTCTTGGGGAAAAATGCACAAAGAAAGGAAGAAAAAAGAAAGAAAAAACTTATGGAGGCCAGGTGTGGTGGCACATGCCTTTAGTCCCAGCATTAAGGAAGCAAAGGCAGACACGTCTCTGAGTTTGAGGCTGGGGTTTACAAAACCAGATCCAGAATGTCCAGGGCTACAGAGAAAAAACCATGTCTCAAAAAACAAAAAACAGAATAGCATAAGGACAATATTTAAGGGCTTCAATGAGGTACATAAATGAATTTTTTAGCTTTTCTCTAAGGTGGAAATATTTTAAATAAATAAATAAAGCCAAACATGGTGAGGTGTCCCTGTAGGATTCCCAGCACTCAGAAGGCTGAAGCAAGAGTGCTGTAAGTTCAAACCAGCCCAGCCTACAGCAAGTTCCACAGCATGCAGAGCTACATACCGTTCTGTCTGCATAAAACAAAGCAATCCTGTAAGTAACTAATATATGTTACTTACACATTAGCAAGCACAGATACGGCCGAGGTCTATCTAGAAGGAACAGAACAACAGGACCTCACACCATCTTGTATCTACTAAAGCTGTTCCGTTTGGTCTAAAGTTACCTGATCACGATCCAGCATGCTTCCTGCCACAAATCTGGAGTGATTTCATCATCATCTTCATCATATTGCATATCTGCAAAAACAATACACTATGCTCACTGGCCATGAGATGCCACAAGTTCAAACGTTACCTCTATGAAATAAATAGCACTCTGCTAAGAGGCAATCACTTCACCCCATTTTCCTAGAATTTCAGAAAACTAATGTCATATCAATATTCTTCCTATATACAGAGATTTTACAGCAAAGTTTCAGTTAAGTTGTGAGAATTTGCAATTTCTGTCTGCTCCAGAAAGTCCGTGTAGCGCTTAGCAGGAGCAAGATCCTCTAACCAGTAAGGCCTCAGAGACAATGATGAGAGAGAAAATGGTTTAAATAACTGAGCAACACCCTGGGGTGGTCTGTGACTGCAGCATTTCATACATTTATATACGCATATTTCACCTGTATACAGTATACATGCATGTATATGCATACTTTTTTTTTCTTTTTAGAGACAGGATCTCACTATGTAGCCTAGCTGGCTGGAGCACACTCTGTACAAGAACTGGTCTTAAACTTACAGAGAGCTTCCTGCCTCTGCCTCTTTTTTTTTTTTTTTTTTTTGGTTCTTTTTTTCGGAGCTGGGGACCGAACCCAGGGCCTTGCGCTTCCTAGGCAAGCGCTCTACCACTGAGCTAAATCCCCAGCCCCCTGCCTCTGCCTCTTAAACCATGAGTAAAGACATGTGCCAACAAGCCTGGCCCGTACAGACTACATGTTCCAAAGATTACCATGACTGTGTTTCCCAACCCTCTTAGTCTAAGAGATCATGACCCTCCTACTATCAAGATCAGGAGTCAGCTAGGCATGCTGGTTTCAGCACTCAGGAAGCAAGAAGTAGAAGAATCACCATAAATTACAGACCAGTCTGAGAGACATCATGAGACCCTGCCTCAACAAGAAACAAAGATAAAGGGTCTATACATCCTCTCCTTGAATTCACATCATTTTCGACTCTCCAGGAAATAAAGCCTGCTGCTACAATGAGGTCACATGGTTTTTCAGAACATGGGTCAGAAAAGGCATTGTAAGTCTAACTTCTTTGCTCTGAAGGCCAGAACTGTTACTAAAAAAACTTCTAATACTTTCCCAACACTCACTGCTAAGCCAAACTGTAAGAGCCACTTACAGGTGTTCCAGTCAGAAACCCCAGGCAGGTCCTCCAGGCCCCTCTTGGCAACACTCAGATTTTCTTAAATCTTATTTTTATTTTATGCATAAGCTCTTTATGCATTCTTGCATGCATGTGGCCAGATATGGACCACTGGATCCTGCAGATTTATGTGTGGCACTTTCTGGGAGACAACCCAGGTCCTCTGCAAGAGCAACAAGTGCTCTTAACTACTGAGCCATCTCTCCAGCCAACTTGATTCAGAAACTTTGAAACAGAGTCAACTCATGCCCACCATACCCTGTACAACTTTCCAAATAGTATGAACTTTTTTCCTCGGTGCCTAAGGTTGACTGCAAGGTGTTGGCCACACTAGGCAAAGCTAATACCGGGCTACATCTCCAGTCCAGTAATGAAAGCTTTATCTGAGCGCCATGTTCCTGTTAAAAATATCTGAAGAGTGAAATGTGCTGTACACAAATATATAGTCTAAGGACCATGAACCTGAGATCAAACTCCAGGACCTACATGGTACACTCTATGTGTGCACCCACACACATACTCACAAAATAAAGAAATAAATGACATAATGGCTTTAAAGCTTCTAAATTTCCTTCAAGTTAGAACTCTAAAAAGAATACAACGACTCTAATAGGTTTTAATGAGGTATGAATGGGTCTGAGATGTTGAGGCAATTTTAAAAGTTGAAGCTACTGTTTCCTCGAGAAAAAGGGAGGAGGAGGTGTAAAAGACAGTCACAAAAAATGAGAGCTGGAATAAAATGATTTTTGATCAGAGGAGAGGGAGCGTTAAAAACACAACATGAAAATAAAGTGGGTAGTACTAAGAAGTGTGAAGTATGAAAAGTGAGAAACCATTTTGTCCTAGTGAAAGGGAATACAATGAACTACATGTCATTCTAGAACTGTCATCTTGTGGGAAGAAACCACTTAAAGGCCATTTTTATGTCAATTTACTTAAACTGAAAACAGTGTGAAGGAATGTCAACCCAGAACCCATTCTTTGTCCGTAATACGTTCAGAGTTTAACAGTGTCTAACACACGGACGTAATCAAAAATTGAGCTACCCGTGCCTAGATATAAGGCTCAGAAATAGCTTTTGTGCAGACGGCAGGCCCTGGGCTCAATTCCCTGTGCCGTTTTTAAAAGAAGCTATTCAACTGTTAGTTCAAGCTTTTCGACTAAAATGATAAATGAAATCAATCAAACAACCGAATGTTAATAAGCTACACTACGTCGATTCTGGAAGGTGGTTACAGATTTAACGGGAGGCGGTAGAGGGAGCAGTCAACCTGACCCAGGAACGTGGAGCACGCACTGCTGGCAAAGCCTACACCGTTCCCGGGCTAAAGTGTAGGAGCCGGGCAGCCGGGCGCGCGCCACGGACGGGATGCGGTGGCTGGCGCAGATCCTTCATCCCCCATCGTCCCGCCTAAGTGGCTAGCAGGAGGCGTGTCTTACGTGGTCACCTACCCTCGTCGGCGTCATACATCTTGGCCAAAGGTTTCTGGAGCTCTTAACTCGAAATCACAAAACTAGAGTTGAAAAGCGCTGCAGCAAACTCTGAGCGCCAGACGAAGTAATTTCCGTCTCCGGCGTTCCCAGAATCCTCGGCGTCAAAGCGAGAGGGCGGGGAAATGAGAGATTTGCGCCTGCGCAAATAGGAAACGGCTGGCAGGACTTGAATTACGCATGTGCGAGTTATAGGTTGCTGGCTGGCGTTGAAGATAGACAGCTTCTCAGCCAGAAGTTGGATTCAGTTTATGAAAGTTTATTGTTGCGTGTTTTTTAGTGTTGTTGCACAAATGACACTTGGTTTGTGTAGAGATATATGGGAAGAATGGCTCTGGTTGTGGGCTAAGCACTGAGGACCTTCTGCTCACCCAGCCTTTGCACGTTTGACTGAATTCTCGGGTCTCAGAGCTTTCATCGCGAGAAATCTAGGCTTGGTCACGCCGTTGGACAGTTCCTTCGTTGTCTGGTCCTGGGAGTTTCTCGGACGCTAACACGCGTGCGCGCTCGAGGCCCCGCCCTCCTCGCGCTGTCCACATGCTGCCCGCGCGCCTGGGTTGTAGGCTGCTGTGCGGGCTCCTACGGGGCCCCGCACCAGCCGCTGCGTGCCGTGGCCCAGCACGGTGGCTCCTGGAGGGGAAGTGTGAGGCCACCATCTGCCAGCGTGGATCATCCCTGGGCCGCCGAGCTCCCCCTAGTTCCACGGCGACCGAGGACTGTGAAGAAGGAACCGACACGGAGGAACGCTTTCTGTTCCCGGAGTACGTCCCGGAGCGGACCCCTGAGGAACAGCTGCGGGAATTGCGGGAGCTGCGGGAGTTGCAGCAGCTGCAGCAGGAGAAAGAACGACAGAGGTTGCAGCGGCGGGAGGAGCGGCTTCAGCAGAAACTGCGGGCAGGCCTCCGGGCTCTGCCGGTCCCGGAGCTTCCAGACGCATCGGTGCCGCCCAGCGGCATCTACTGCTCGGGCTGCGGAGCCGAGCTCCACTGCCAGCATCCTGGCCTGCCCGGCTACTTGCCGGGCGAGAAGTTCCGCGATGCTGCCCAGGCGGAAGGTGGCCTGGCGCGGACCGTGTGCCAACGCTGCTGGCTACTGGTGCACCACCGCCGTGCCCTGCGCCTGCAGGTGAGCCGCGATCAGTACCTGGAGCTTGTGAGCACCGCGCTGCAGAGACCGGGGCCCGCTCTGGTGCTTTATATGGTGGATCTGCTTGACCTGCCGGACGCTCTGCTGCCCGACTTGCCCAAGCTGGTGGGCCCCAAGCAGCTCTTCGTGCTGGGGAATAAAGTGGACCTGCTGCCCCAGGATGCGCCCGGCTACTTACAGCGGCTGCGGAAGCGGCTGTGGAACGACTGTATCCGCGCCGGGCTCGTGGTGGCCCCTGGTCATCGAGGACCACAGTACCCTACTGGAAATGAGCCACTGGACGAGATAAAGAATCAGAATCCGTCGTTCAGGTCCCGCACGGTGGTCAAAGACGTGCGGCTGATTAGCGCCAAGACGGGCTATGGAGTTGAAGAACTGATCTCTGCTCTTCAGCGTTCCTGGCGCTACCGCGGCGATGTCTACCTGGTGGGCACCACGAACGCTGGCAAGTCCACTCTCTTTAACACACTCCTGGAGTCTGATTACTGCACCGCCAAGGGCTCCGAAGCCATCGACAGAGCCACCATCTCCCCCTGGCCAGGTGAGGCCCCATTGCTTAGAAATTAGATTTGACCCAGGCACCTAGTACATCTCCCCTTAAATGTCTACCTTGAGCATCCTGGAGCCGTCCCTCTCTTTGGTCATACCTCTTGGGTCAGGTTAGTGTTTGGAAATTCAATGCATATTTGGTTTTCTAATAGAGATGTTTCTAGAGGCCTGGGGATAAAGCTTGAAAGCTAAAATGCTTGCCTAGTAGACCTGAAACCTGAGTTAGTCCGCAGCATCCTCCCCAGCACTAGGGAGGAGGAAGAGGCAGGAGGATCAGGAGGAAATCAAAGCCATTCTCAGCTACATAGTTGGAGGCTACCGTGGAGTAGATCCATAAACAAACAAAATGGTTCTCTTTTTACTCTGACTGTTTACCCTCAATCTTACTCTTCACCCCCTAAATTTACTCATTCTTGGACAGTTTCACATCTGAAAGAGCTGATGCACTATGGTGTGTGAAGATACCTCAAGAAGAAATGCCAGTTTTCTGAGAAACTAACAGCTTGGCATGGGGATACTATCTGTCATCACAGCTCTGGGGAGGCAGAACCTGAGGCCAAGGCTGCCAGGCAAAAGCCTATCTGAAGGGAGAAGCTGAGGAAGGAGGGGGAAACATGCATACTTGGAGTGTTACAGTCTTAGGAATTAGGTGTGTTCCCTTGAAAGAAAGCGGAGTTTAACTCGATTAGCTACCCTTTGGCGCTTCATACTTAAAGCTATCTCTGGCTGTACTATCTTGGATGTACTACAGCAGTGGTCCTCAACCTGTGGGTCGTGACCTCTCGGGGAGTCAAACAACCTTCACCCAGGGATAGCCTAAGACCATCAGAAAACACAGATATTTCCATCTGATAACAGTACCAAACAACAGTACCAACAGTACAGTTATGAAGTAGCCACGAAAAATAATTTTATGGTTGGAGGTTATCACAACATGAGGAACTGTATCTATAAACGATCACAGCATTAGGAAGGTTGAGCACCACTGATATAGAGGATAAATAGGAAAGCTGGGGTAAAATGGACTTGTATCCAGATTATGACTTAGCCTGTGACCCAATCAGCAGGGCTATTTTCTCGTTTGTAAAGAGTATGGAATAACTACATAGTGGTTGTCGTAAAGTTAAAGGAAATAAATCAGAAATGTTTGGTCTTCTTCTCTCACGCTCTTTTTGAAAAATTTATTCTCTTGGTATTTCAGGTACCACATTAAACCTCCTGAAGTTTCCTATTTGCAACCCGACTCCTTACAGAATGTTCAAAAGACAAAAAAGGCTTCAAGAGGATGCGAGCAAAACTGAAGAAGATCTTAGTGAGCAAGAACAAAGTCAGCTCAATCAGCTGAAAAAGCACGGCTACATAGTAGGTATGCATTACATAGTAGGTAGGCATCCTTCCTCTGTGTAAAGTTGTTTAGAGCCGTGCAGGGCAGCCGCTGGGGCTAGCCATTTTCCCAGGAAGAGACTTCTTCCTTCCCTATTCTGGAGTATAGGCTTTTTGTAGGAAAGACTACTATCATTTGGAAACCCAAACTAGTGAAGGCAGTAAAGGTCTCTGACTAGGTTCTCCATCCCTATGGTATCTCTCGTCTGATTTCATTAATGGAAAGGAAAAGGGGTTTTTTAACACCTGACTGAATAAACACAGCCTGAAACACAATTGACTGTGGAGAGGATGACCCACATTATCTTCTAAAAAGAAGGCAAAAGTATCGTCATAGCCACACTCTTATTCATACACATAGTCTGAATGACTTACTTAAGGCAAACATAAAAGATGTCTTTGGAGCCCAGCCTAATGGTGGACACCTTTAGTCCCAGCACTTGGGAGGCAGAGGCAAGTGAATCTCTATGAGTTCAAAACCAACCTCTTCTACATAGAGAATTCCAGGACAGCCAGAGCTACATAGTGAGACCCTTTCTCAGAGTGGGTAGGTCTTCAGGGATGTCAGGTACATACCTGTACTCACAACACTTAGGAGATTTAAAAACAAACAACAACCAAGATAAATGCATACATGTGTATGTATACATACATATATATGTGACCTGTTTCCTGTAGAAGCTGAGGAAAGAAAATTCTAAGTTTAATACCATCTTGAACCATGTATAGAGAACCCATCTCAAAAACTTTTCTTGAGGCTGGAGGGATGCTCAACATTTGGAGCACTAAAAGCTCTTCCGGGGAACCCAGGTTCACTTCCCAGCACCCACATGGCAGCTCACAACTGTCTGTAACTCCCAAGATCTGATACTCTCTTCCAGACATAAGGTCAGGCAAAACACTAATGCACACATTTTTTTCTTATGACCCAAAATCAAAGCATTAACGGAATGTCTGATAACCTCGGTTTAATTTGCTGTAGGAAGAGTCGGAAGAACATTCTTGCACTCCAGACAGCAGAAGGAAGAGGTTCCCTTTGAGTTTGATGCTGACTCGCTGGCCTTTGACATGGGAAATGAACCCGTTGTGTCTGTGCGCAAAAGCACCAAACAAACAGAACTGACCCCAGAAGACGTGAAAGACGCCCACTGGTTTTATGACACCCCTGGGATCACAAAAGAAAACTGCGTATGTATTTGGTTTCTTTCAGAAACATTTGCTTTTAATTTTAGAGGTACTCTGTTAACTGGCAGAAAGCACGCAAAGAGGTGTACTTCCCTGTTAAAACTCCTTTCCGGTTTCTTTATGAAAGTAGTTCAAGGAGGAATGTGTGCATCAAATTCTGTATTCACTCTGTTGCCAACGCTGTAGGCAAACTACAGCATTAACATTGTGTTAGAAGTTCCCGTATTTTAAGGCTAGAAAGCACAAATATTGCGATCCAGCCTCCTAGTCTGTGCTTGGATTCCCTTGCGGGCAGGTCAATCATGATGTCAAATAGTTTGAACTGAGGTGAGTTACAACTTATTGGAACAATGTTGTGTGAACTCCCAGGATATTCAGCTATTGTGTGCCTGCTCTTCTCATTGCACTGAAAGTCTCCCAGTAACCTGTACCCATTGTTCTTCACGGATGTGTGGGACAAACATCGTACGTATTTCCTCTGACAAATCTTAAAATACTTTAAATTCTAAGTGGCCTAAGTGACCGCATTTTTTGAGTCCTGCTATGATCCATCCTTTTACTCACATCGCAGTGTCTCGCGGGTGACTTGGCTTTTGTCTGATTAAATTGAGCCTATACTTAGGTAAGCATGGTGGTGCACACATTTTGCTTAATAGTCCAGTTGCATCCATTTTCCTATAAAAAAAAGTAACTTCATTTATTATGGCTATTCAAACTTCCTGTCTGTATAAAACTCATCTTCTGTGTGCATTCCTCTGTTGATAGATACCAAGGTTGGTTCCATGGCCTCAAAAAAATCTGTTTTTCTTCAGCCTCTTAAAAGACTCTGGCCCCGTGGTTGGAGAGACCTCAGCGTGCCTGCTGTTTGTTGGGTTGGAGACAGTGTTGCTTGCCCAGAGGAACCAAATCCAGTTGGTTCCCAGTTCCCACACAGTCTCTTACAACCTCCTTTAATTCCTATTTCCAGGAGAGGGATCTAATGCTCTCTCCTCGCTTCTGCAGGCACCCACATACAGACACATATGAAAAAAATACAAAAAGATAAACTTCTCATCCTAACAAGCTGAGATTCCAGACACTGATTTTCTGACTATTTTTCAGGAGAAAGAGGATCAAGTTATGAACTAGTTCCTAATGTAGGTTGACCACTGTGCTGTTTGTTTTGTTGTTGGAGATGAGGTCTTTGAAAATACCATGTAGTGCAGGCCAGCCTAGAATTTGTGGCAGTCCTCCTGCCTGAGGCTCCTAGAGCTGGGATCTGTAGAAATGGACCACTTTGCATTTGATACGTGCATGCTTCATCCTTGGGACCTGAGATCACACTGTCCACGTGTACAGCTGGAAGCTACTGTTACCCACATCCCTGAGCAGACATGTCTATTCTTTGTGAGCCAACAGTATTTTGGGGTACATACCAATTTGACACTTGGGGGATAATGCCGTCCTAAGAAAGTCTTATACACCTATGAAGTTATTTTGCCACTGCTTAAAACTCGGCTGTGAAATGAGTAGAATAAAAGTTAATTTAGAGGTAATATATAAATTTTATGTGTGGCTAATGAACATAATTTGTTTACTGTAAAGTCTGAATTTTTTTTTCAGTAATTTTGTAAGTAAATCACAAAATATGTCTTCTAAATAAATCTTGTCATTTGCTTTACAGATTCTAAATCTTCTAACAGAAAAAGAAATCGATATTGTTTTGCCGACACATTCTATTATCCCGAGAACCTTTGTCCTCAAGCCCGGAATGGTTCTATTTTTGGGTGGTATAGCCCGAGTAGATTTCCTACAGGTAAGAAGGTCTGTGCCATTGAATGGCCAAGTATTAGAATGTAATTTAGGAAAGCAGATACATGAAGAAATTGACAAAATATCGATACGACTAATGTTGTGCCTTGTTCCATATGTGTGTAAAATTTTATAGTAAAAAGAGAGGAAATACTATGTTAAAATCTGTGAAATTGGTGCCCGAGAAGATGGCTGACCAGTGAAGAGTACTTGCTGCTGCTCTCTCGGAGGAACAGAGTTCAGCTGCCAGCACCCACCCTGAGCAGCAGCTCACACAACCACCGCTCCCGCTCCTGGGGACTCCTGAGGACTCAGTGGGCACCTGCATTCACGTGAACTCAGCCCCCCACAGACACACACGTATACACATAACTTTAAAAATTAAAATCTAGGGGTTGGGGATTTAGCTCAGTGGTAGAGCGCTTGCCTAGCAAACTCAAGGCCCTGGGTTCAGTCCCCAGCTCCGAAAAAAAAAAAGAAAAGAAAAAAAATTAAAATCTAGACAAATTTTATTTTATTTTTAAAGACAGGGCTTAGGCACTCCAGAGGCAGAGGTACAGATCTCAGTGAGTCTGAGGCCATCCTGATCTAGAGAATGAGACCCTGTTTAAAAACATAGCAATCAAAACCTATCATTAATGGGATATTGGATCCTGTATATAGCTTATGGGCTTTTGCGAGCAGGGGGGCTGTCCTTTTATGTTTGTTTGTTTGTTTGCTTGGGGGGGGGTGGTTTGGTTTGGCTTGGTTTTTGATTTTTCAGGATAGAGTTTCTCTGTATATCTCTGGCTGTCCTGGAATTCACCTTGTAAACCAGCCTGGCCTCGGGGTATCTTATCTTCTGAGCACTGGGATTAAAGGTATGAGATGGACTGGAGAGATGGCTCAGCAGTTAAGAGCACTGACTATTCTTCCAGAGGTCCTGAGTTCAATTCCCAGCAACCACATGGTGGCTCACAACCATCTGCAATGGGATCTGATGCCCTCTTCAGGTGTGTCTGAAGAGAGTGACAGTGTGCTCATTTAAAAAGAAAAGCTATGTGCCATAACAACTGGCACTTTAGCTTAGCATTTAAGACAGGACACTGTTCATTTCCTGTATTGTTTAGGGCCTACGTAATATACAGTAAGATCTGTACTTTGTATACTCTAAGACACTGTATTTTGCTTACTTCACTTACAATAGCTTATTTTAGGGGATCTTCAGGAATTGTGCTCCATTTTTTTCCAAAATGGGAAGAAAAAAGGAAAATCAAAACATGGACATATTTAGCAACTTACAGACCACTGCTGAAGAATGTTTCTTGACTTTAGCATTCACGCTATGTTGAAAACTTAGCCTTTTACATCTAGAAGCCTTGTACATGCTATTACGGTCATGGTGTTAATATTTAAACCTGACTAGAGAGTTACAGTCAGAACACGCATTTCCTTGTTGGTGGTTTTGGTTTTTGGTTGGGGTTTTGGTTTTTGGGGTTTGCCTTTTTTTTTTTTTAAAAGATTAATTTACTTCTTTTTTTGTTTTTTCTTTTCTTTCGTTTTTTTTAAAGATTTATTTATTTATTTTATGTATGGAATATACTCTCACTCTTTTCAGACACACCAGAAGAGGGCATCGGATCCCCATTACAGATGGTTGTGAGCCACCATGTGGTTGCTGGGAATTGAACTCAGGACTTCTGGAAGAATAGTCAGTGCTCTTAACCACTGAGCCATCTCTCCCACCCAATTAATTTACCTAATTTATGTGTACGTCTGTGACTATATGAGTTTCTGTGGACCATTTGTGTACAGGAGCCCATGGAGGCTGAGGATATTAGATCACCTGGAGCTACAGGCAGTTTGCCTAATGTAGATGCTGGGACCCGAACTCAGGTCCTCTGCAGGAGCAGTCAGCGCTCTTTACTGCTGAGCCATGCCTTCTGCCCTTCCTTGGTATTCTTAATACTAGATATACTAGATATAAAATTATCTTGTTGGTTTTGGGGGTTTGTTTTTAGTTTCTTTGTTTTTTTTTTTTTTTCCCTTGGTTGTTTTGGTTTTTTGGTTTGTTTTTTCCACAACTGAGATTTTATTGGTTGAGGATCAGTACAACATTTCAGTTCTTAACATGTGTTGTCATATATTGTGTTGACATATATGAAGATCCATGCATTGTGCTTCTTTTTGGACAGTTATCCAGTGATGTTCCAGCCTCAAACTTGGCTAGTTTTCAGTCCAGCCTCACATAACAGTCAAACGCTCAGAACCTGCACTTGGACTGACTCATACTTGTATACATATACAGTACACACTCAGAATTGCCGTCTTTCACAGCTCATTATCACAACTGTTAGGAACATGGATTGCCATGACCAACGGCTTTACAGCCCTGGCAAGGCAAGAACCACAGTGTGGTTTATAAGAAACAGTTCTAGAAACATGAGACCAGATGTAACTGAAAATATTCCAGACAGAGATGCATGACTAAGATTCCAAATTCCAGTTTAGTATGCTTTTTATTATAGGACATTAAACTGGCCACTACGATGTTATACAGACAGCTGAGACAGTCACAGCCTCTCCAACAACCAGAAGATGATTTCACCTCTTAAAAAAATCATTTACACTTTTAAAAATGGGATGAGCTGTGATTCGCCCTCCACACCCTGTCCTAAAAGTGCTTCAGAAGCTACTAAAAAAAACTCCCAGCTAGAGTAGTTGATAAAAAGATTGTTTTGAATTGTACAAGAGAGGGGACCACTGAGAAGACGATGCGTGGCTAGTGGGTCTTAACTTCTTTCTCTTAGTCCTCAGAGACCGGACTCTGATTTTCGGTCTCTGTTTCCTCTAGGTAGACCTGCAGTCTGAGGGTCCGCCACCCCAGTCTGTTTGCTCTTTGCTCCCCTCTTTCATTTGGTTTGTACTTTTTTTTTTTTTTTTTTTTGTTCTTTTTTTTTCGGAGCTGGGGACCGAACCCAGGGCCTTGCGCTTCCTAGGTAAGCGCTCTACCACTGAGCTAAATCCCCAGCCCCTGGTTTGTACTTTTTTTTGTCTGATGATTTATCCTTTCCCTCAGCCTTTTTCGTGTACTTTGGCCGGGGTGGGCTTGACAATCAGCCCGGGCTCTCCTTCACCAAATCATCGTGATAGGCTTGGGATGGGAGGCATGTGCTTAACCCATCAAGGCTCGCCTGTTGTTTTTTGGAGGTTGTTCTTTGTTTTTAAGTATTATTTATTTACTGTGTTTATGAGTGCTCTATTTGCATGTATAGCTACATGACAGAAAAGGGCATCAGATCTCATTAAAGATAGTTGTGAGCCAAGTGGTTGCCGGGAATTGAACTCTTAACCACTGCACCATCTCTCTGGTTCTGTTTTGTTGTTCTTTAAGACAGGGTCTCCGTATATTGCCCAGGTTGGCCTTGAAATCAACATCCTCCTGCCTCAGCCTCCTACAGATTTACCACCACGCCTATCTGTTTGGTTTTTTTATATCAAGACTGCAAAAGCCTGAGTTTTACATTTTACAGGAATCATTAAAAATATCATTTCTGTATTATGCCTACTTTTAAGACATTAAGTGCTTACAGTTGAAAGAAAGCTTGATTTGATTTCTATTTTGTCCTTTTTCTGTTGTTTCGAGTTAGAGTCTCTGGTACCCCCAGAGTCTCTCTACCCCAAGTTAGTCTTAAACTCAATGTTGTAGCTGAGTTGTCTTTGAACTCCTAATCTTCCTGCCTCCACCTCCCTCGCTGGGGTCAGAGGTATGTACCAAATACACAACTTTTATTTCTCTTTTTTTAAATTATACATTACAGTGTAAAGGTTTTCCAGGATTTTTGTTTGGTAAAATAACTTCTTTCTTCCTTTCTTAAGGGAAATCAATCAGCCTGGTTTACAGTTGTGGCTTCCAACTTCCTTCCCGTTCATATTTCTTCCTTGGACAAGGCAGATGCTCTATATGAGAAACATGCAGGTCAGGAGTTACTGCTGGTAAGCAATCCAATCTGATGGCTACATGGATGGTTGTAGTAGTTGTACCCTGGGATGGTTCCAGCCCCTGCTGATAAAGCCTGTGCTCTAGAGAACCGTCAGATCACATCAGCCAACTCCTGTCTCACCTCAGTCGTTAAGCGTTCTAGTTATAAAGCAGGGATGGGCTCTACATGAAAAGGGGTATTTGGTCTGAGCCAACAAAAGCCACAGCAGTGTATTTTTCTCTGCAGTGCAATGTCCAATATGGTGTCCACTAGCCACATGTAGTGCTCTAGTCAGAATTACATGTGTGGTTCCTCAGTCACACAGTCCACTTCAAGTGCCTGATAGCCACATTACTGCAGAAAAGTGTATTGGAAAGCTGGCAAAAGAAGTCCCGGGAGTCATAGCACAGACCTAATCCCAACATTTGAAGGCTGTAGCAGATGGATCTCTATAAGTTCAAGGCCAGCCTGGCCTACATTTTTGACTTCCAGAACAAAAAGAAGGTAGAGATTTTTGTCGGAGTTGAGGGGTGCTGCAGGCCTCTAGTGTTGGAGGTCCCGAGTGATGCTAAGCCATCCCGCAGCAGACATGTGAGCCACTCACAATGAAGAACTAACTAAACTGTCAGTGGTGACTGAGAAGCACTGGTCCGAGCAGAAAAGCTTTTCCACCTCATTCCTAATCCCAGAAACTCATTTCACAGGATATCCCTCTTTTTGTCCAGCTTACTCTTGGCTCCTCATGTCCCATTGCTAAATCTCTGCTTGGCCCTTACCATCCCACTGAAAGTCACCAGTCCCTGTTCTCTGAGTTCTGTTTCCAGGTTATCTGCAAGACTGGCCCTATGCACCATTATTCAATGCACTGTATATTAAGAAGTTTTGCAGGGGGCTGGAGGGGGCTCAGCACTTAAGAGTACTAGCTGCTCTTCCAGAGGACATGAGTTCAATTCCCAGCACCCACATGGTGGCTAATAACCATCTGTAACTCCAGTTCCTGGGATCTGAGGTCCTCTTCTGGCTTCCTTGGGCATTGCACCCATATAGACCACAGACAATTTTTGCTTTGGTCTTTAAAGCAGCCTCTCATGTAACACAAGGCTGGCCTCCAGTTATGTAGTCAAGAACTTCCTTCCTCCGCTTCTCAAATGCAGGGATGGTAGAAATGCACCAGGTCGCTCAGCTAGATCAGACACTAAAGCCAGCCGCCAGGCTTTGGATGTCTCCCCCACAGCACAACTTAACAAAGCTGTGGGCTTCAGGCACACTTTCTGCTCCTCTGTGTATTATGCCTCTGTGTTATGTGTAAGTGTATTGTGTATTAAGGCATCATACACCATGAGAAGTGGGAACATTAAGTCCCGGGGCAATCTTCATCTTTTTCTTTCATGTTTGTTCTTTGGGTTTTAGAGTCAGTCAGTTTCACTGTGTAGTCCGGGGTATCCTGGACTTTACTACAGAGCCGTGGGGGCCTGAAACTCAGAGATCTCTGCCTCCTGTGTGATAAAAGGCCACCATACCTGCCTCTTGTTTGCCTTTCACTGTGTGTGTGCACGCACACATGCACATGTCCATACCAGATCTGTGTCACAGTCACCATGTGGAGGCCAGAGGATAACTTTGTGATGTCAGTTCTCTCTTTTTGCTGGCTCCAAAGTTCCAACCAAAGGTCTGTAGGCTGTGCAAATCCCTTTACCCACTGAGCCCTCCTGCAGCTTGAGACTGTTTTAAGAGTTACTTGTATTTGGGTGGTAATGACAAAATGGCTGTCTCAGACATAACAGGTACACCCACTAAGCAGCAGCTAGTATCAGTGCTCACCAAACTAAACATAAAATTTAGCCAGGTCAGCCAGGCAGTGGTGGTACATGTCTTTAATCCCAGCAGTTGGGAGACAAAGTTATGCAAATCTCTGTGAGTCCAAGGCCAGGCTGGTCTACAGAGTGAGTTTCAGGACAGCCAGAGCTGAAAAACCCCAGCTCGAAAAGAAAAAAAGTTAGCCATGTATGTTTCAAATTCCAGCTCTGGACTATAGAGCCAGGAAGATCTAAAGTTCGAGGTCATCCTTGACTGTATATCGTGGCAAGGACCTTCCCCTAATGAATAAAGATTTCAGAGGACCAATCACTGGGCGAGGAGTAGGCGGGACTTTCAGGTCTTTGGAGGGAAGAGAGGAGGAGAAGAGGGACTTGCAGTTTTGGACTTGGAAAGGGAGAGAGCTTGGGGTAGAAGATGTTACAAACAGAGGGCCCCAGTTAGATGGAAGATTTAACTTAGAATTCCACTGGAGGATTTAATCTAGTATTGCTTACTAATTAGGATGTTAGTAGTTGCACCCAGCGATTGAGTTACCTGTCGATTCTGAACTGAGTTCCACAGAAAGGTACGGAGCACCCCAGCCAGCCAGGGAATTTGGATGTGTGGGGCTGGTGTGGCAGCGACCCCACCACAGGAACATAGTGTGTCGGGTGGAGAGGTTTTAGGAGTTCCGGGCCAGAAAGTCTGCCAAGATGAGAACAGCTCGCAGGTGCCATGTGGCCCACCGGTACCTGGCACAGAGAGGGGTGATGCCTTTTTATTATTTAATGCAACAGTACATCAAGTAGGAAGCCAGCTTGAACTACAGTAAACTCTGTAAAATTTAAAGAAGTCACAGATTAACCTTTCGTTCACACCTAAAACAACTAAGGTATTTGGAAGGAAGGGCCTTGTTTTAACTGTCTGATGTTAGTCCATGCTTACCCCTTTGGTGTGAATAAAAGTGCAATTCTGCTCAGGTCACTGCCAAGCCGGTGCCCAACATGTGGACCTTGGGCCCGGAGACCATAGCCTCCATCTCTGATAGAGCTCCCGGGCTCAGCAGTTCAGTGTTTACAGGATAGTTTCCTGTGCATCACTAACGATAATATGCTTATTAATGCAATATAAGAGGGGTTTTTATGTGTCTTGTTTTTTGAGATAGCTCAGAAGGCATGATATAATTCTAGCATTTGCAAAGCAAAGGCAGTAGGCTCAGTTTATCCTTAGCTGCCTAGCAAATTTGAAGATATCATTGGATTCTATTTAAAAAAAAAAAAAAAAAAAAAAAAAGGAAGAAGGAAAAAGTCTCTCATTCTATAGCCCAGGCTAGCCCCAAACTCAAGATAATCATCTTCCCTTAGCCTCCCAAATGTAGGATTATGGATTTGATCACCATATTCAGCCACAACTGATGGGTTTTGAGGTTTCTTTTGTTTTGAGACAAAGTCTCACTGTATAACCCTGATTGGTCTAGTGCCCCACTGTATAGACCAGGCCAGCCTTGAACTCACAGAGAGAGTCACTTCCTTCTACCTCCTGAGTGTTGGGATCAAAGTGTGAGCCACCATACCCAACTCCAATTACAGGGAATTTGATGTGAAATTCCAAATCTCTTTCTATTGGAAGGTTCCAATGGGAGGGAAAGAACGAATGGCCCAGTTTCCCCCTCTTGTTGCTGAAGACATTACGTTAAAGGGAGGTGGAGAGGCCGAAGCAGTAGCTGATATCAAGTTCTCCTCTGCAGGTATTGTGTTGTTGTTGTTGTTGCTGCTGCTGCTGTTGTTGTTGTTGTTGTTGTTGTTGTTGTTGTTGTTGTTGTTGTTTGATTCGGGTTCTTCCTCTGTGTCCTGGAACTCCCTCTGTAGACTAGCCTGGTCTAGAACTCACATGCCTCTACTTCCTGAGTGCTGGGATTAATGGCCTATGCCACCACTCCCTGACTAATAATGTACCTTTAGAGGCAGGGTTTCTCTGTAGAGTCCTGGCTAGCCTAGAACTCACTCTGTAGACCAGGCTGGTCTTGAACTCACAGAGCTCTGCCTACTTCTGTCTCCCAAGTGCTGAGATTAAAGACATGTCCCACATTGTCTGGCCCTGGTAATGTACTCTTCAAAAGCTGAGCATAAGCCAGATGTGCAAGCATGTACCCAAATCCCAGGACTTGTAGAGCAGAGCTGGCGCTCAAAGCAGTCTGTTCTACCTGAGATTCGAGGATAAAAATAAATGCTGTGTGTGGTGACACACCCATGAGCCCAGCATTTAAGAGGTTGGAGGAGGATGAGGGGGGAAGAACCTAGACATAGTAACTCACATCTATAATCCCATTACTCAGCTAAGGCGGGAGGTTTATCTCAAGTAGGAGGGCAGCCTGAGCACTTGGTATAATGTTAGACACCCTTAATCCCAGCATTCGGGAGGCAGAGGCAAATGAATCAATACGAGCCAGGTCTACACAGTGAATTTCCAGGCCAGCCAGGAAGACACAGAAAAACCCCCTGTCAAAAGTTTTTGTAAAGAGTACTGGCTGCTCATACAGACGACCCGGGTTCATTCCTAGCACCCACATGAGGAAGCCTGCTCACAAGCACCTGTAACTCCAGGGCCAGGCCCCTGCACTCTGACACCAGATAAAAACATGTCTAAATGCACACACAGACATAAAAGTATTCTAAGAAGGACTAACTTGAAAACATGTTTGTAGGGCTGGAGAGATGGCTCAGTGGTTAAGAGCACTGACTGCTCTTCCAGAGGTCCTGAGTTCAAATCCCAGCAACCACATGGTGGCTCACAACCATCTGTAATGGGATCCGATGCCCTCTTCTGAAGTCAGCGACAGTGTACCCACATACATGAAATAAATAAATAAATCTTTAAAAAAAAAAAAAAAAGAAAAAAGAAAACATGTTTGTAGACAGGCTGGAGAGATGGCTCAGTGGTTAAGAGCACTGACTATTCTTCCAGAGGTCCTGAGTTCAATTCCCAGTAACCAGATGGTGGCTCACAATCATCTGTAATGGGATCCAGTGCCTTCTTCTGGTGTGTGTGAAGACAGCTATACAGTGTACTCATATACATAAAGTTAATAAATACAATTTTAAAAAACATGTTTATGGAACATGCTCTCTTCTGAAAGAGCAATTTTTTTAAGGTTTTTGTTTAGCTATGAGTGCTTTGCTGCGTGTCCACCTGCATCCCTTTACAAATGGTTATGAACCGTGGTGTGGGCCACACATCTCCAGCCCAAGACATACTCATTATTTTGTCCTTTTTTGTTTTTGTTGTTGTTGTTGTTGTTTTTCCGGAGCTGAGGCCGAACCCAGGGCCTTTCGAGCACTCTACCACGGAGCTAAATCCCCAACCCCAGATATACTCATTATTATATTTGCACCTTGTTCTGAAAATGGCTTTGTACTTTTTATAAATCTATTTCATGATTTTTATTTAATTGTAAGGACCTTATTTAGTGTGTGTTGAGATCTTTTTTTTAAAGATTTATTTATATGAGTACACTGTTGCTGTTTCATATACACCAGACACACCAGAAGAGGGCATCAGATCCCATTACAGATGGTTGTGAGCCACCATGTGGGTGCTGGGAATTGAACTCAAGACCTCTGGAAGAGCAGTCAGTGCTCTTAACCTCTGAGCCATCTCTCCGGCCCTTGTGTGTTGGTTCTTACCTTCCAACTTGTTGAGCCAGATTTTTCTTATTTTTATAACTTAGATTCAGAATCCAAGCTAGCTTGTCCACTAGCTTCAAGCCAATTTCCCTTTCTCTGCCTCATATCTCCTTGGAGGAATACTGGGGGATCCAGATGTGTTCACCATATCTGGGTTATTGTTCTTTGTGATACAGTTTCATTAGATACCATCTATTGATTGGCTATCCTGAAACACTCTATGTAGACCAGACTGACTTGGAACCCACACATATCCTCCTGCTTCTATCTCTAAGTGCTAGGATTACGCAGGCGTGCTCTAACACAGCAGCTCATGTATTCCATGTGTGTTTGTGCACATGAGTGCAGGTCCCCAGAGCCCAGAAGAGAACATCAGATCCCCTGGAACTGGATTTCTGTGTCTGGGTCCTCTTCCAAGAGCAATTTACACTCTTGACCACTAAGTGGTCTGTTGCATCCCACATCTGGCTTTGTATGTGAGTTCCCGGAATTGAACTGAGGTCGTCAGTCTTATTTAACAGGCACTTTTCCCTGCTGAGTCATCTCCAATCCTGTATGCTTTGATTTGATTTCCTTACTAAGATGATGGATAACAACGTTTTGTGTTCTCTCAAATGTCTCATAGGTTGGGTTGCAGTAACTCCTTATTCTGAGGGCACACTGCATCTCCAAGCTTACACACCTGAAGGGACTGCTCTGACTGTCCACCCCCCTGTCTTGCCATATATCGTTAATGTCAAAGGACAGCGCATCAAGAAAAGTGCGGCCTATAAAACCAAGAAGCCTCCGTCCCTCATACACAATCTGAAGAAGCGCAGATGAGTGAGGCAGATGTGGGCCACACTGGATATAAATGCAGAAGTATGTCGAAGTATACTAAACACAAAAATAATAAAGACACTCGAACACTTATCATTCACTTTTAAAGATCTTCAAAGTCAACTGTTTGAACTACTTGAGACTATGCTTATGTAATACAGTATTTATAAATAAAAACTATTCTTAGTATACATGTGTCTGTGACCCAAGTATACATAAGAGGAGCCTACTTCCTTCAGATCTTCATGAACACCAAGTTCCATTGTTTATTTGGAGTTGATGGTTGGCGGGCAACATAGTAATTGAATGAAAGAAATAACCCAACCCTCGTGGATACAGTGGCCACCTTCCATATAGTCACCCAAGGATCTGAACTCTAAAACTGCTGTTAGCTACTCTCACCGACAGACACTGTTCTCAAAATAGCCAACAAACACTTCCTGAAGGAGGAAAGATTCATTTAACCCCTGGTCCCGGACATTTCATTTCAGAGGGGGCCCTAACAGAACATGGTAGCAGGGGACAGGAGGACCAGGAAATAGAGTACCAGAGCCAGGAGTTGTCTGTAACCTCCAAAGGCTTGTTAGTAACCTACTTCTACCGTCTAGGCTTTCCCTCTCAAGCTTCCACAGCCTCCCAAAATAGCACCCTAAGCAGAGCAAAGTGGAAATGAGGAGCTACAGGGATGACTCAGTGGCCAGGAGTACTTAACTGCTCTTTCAGAGGATCCAGGTTCAGTTCCCTGCACCCACGTGGCAGCTCACATAGAAGAACCGTTACCGGGTGGGCTGTTGGCACTGATGGGGCAGCAGCAGTAACACAACAACACAACCTGAACTAACACAGGCTTTATTATTATGTACAGGCGGGGAGGGGTAGCCAGTCTCCACGGGAGGGCGCTGTAGAAAAGCAGGCTCAGACTGAGACGCCCTGAATGAAGGAGGGAGCTGCAGTGTTCCTGCACACTGCCAACATTCAGGCTCAAACCGTAGGGAAGCTTTGCCATGCCCAAGTCTCACCCCACAGGAAGGCCATGTCACTCCCACGGGTCCTTAACATGGCTGTGCCTCTGTACCCAAAGGTCCACAGGACTTCCTTTGCTTCCTACAAGATCCAGTGGCCTCTGACAGCAGCCATACATGCAGACAGAAACATACATACAAAATTAAGGGAGGGAAAACATTTAAAAACAAATGGACATTTCAGATGTTGGTGACAACTCAAGTTGTCATTTTCCCAAGCATGAAATGGAACAGAATGTGGAGAGTAGACAACTTCCCTATTCAAAAGGGGAAATGGGGTGTTCCACACATTAGCCACTGTCCAGCAGTCACATGGCCACACCTACAAAGGAGCTAAGAGGTGTAGGAGGAGATGGGAACAGTTAGGGTTTTAGCAAGGGGGAGTGGATGCTGGGGCAAAAGTTAAAAAGGTACCTTAGCAACCTGAGCCAGGCATGAGAGCCCATGTCAGTGATTCAATACTCAGACCTCCATGGGTTCAAGTCTAGAGTGAAACCCTGTCTGAGAAATGAAGGGCTAAGGGTATAGCTCAGTTGGTAGTGTTTGCCTAGCCTATGTGAAGTCTTGGGTTCCACTCCCAGCAACACTTGAAGCAAGCACAGTGCCACACACCTGTAATCCCAGGCCTTGTGGTAAAATCAGAATCAGAGATCTGAATCTAAGGCCATCCTGGGCTACAGAGTAGAGGTCAGCTTGAAATATCACAGACTACCTAAAAAAAGATAAATGTGCTCGGGCTGGAGAGATGGCTCAGCGGTTAAAAGCACTGACTGCTCTTCCAGAGGTCCTGAGTTCAAATCCCAGCAACCATATGGTGGTTCATAACCATCTGTAAGGGGATCCAATGCCCTCTTCTGATGTGTCTGAAGACCGCGACAGTGTACTTATATATAATAAATAAAGGTGCCTAAAAAAAATGTTTAAATAAAAGGATCCAGGCTCATTCTAACATCAAAGGTCAAGTATGGTAAGAGACATACATACTATCTAATGTTTGCTGTACCACAAGACAGTAAGGCTTTTGTTAGACGAGGATGGCCATGGCTATATACAATAAACATACAACATTCATCAGGTGTATGGCCAGATCCTAAACTGAGATGCAAACCCATGGGATAAGCAGTGCCAAAAGGAATGGGTGAGACCCACATTTTCACCCAACATTTGGGAGCTCCAATGCATTTCCCACTCTCAGACAGCATGGGATACACACCTATTATCCCAGCACTAGGAAGGCTGAGGCAGGCGAAGGGCAACTTTATTTGGGGTTGGGGGAGGAGATGACAGAGGTAGTAGTTTTGAAACAAGCTAGCCTCAAACCTGAGATCCTCCTGCCTCAGCGTCTTGAGCTGGCAGTGTAGGCACACACCACCTGTCTTTTCACAGTAAAGTGACAGTGGTAAAGGTAGTTCTTCACACATAGAGCTCATTTCAATATACTGACATCCCTTGTCTGGAGAGAAAGGTTAGGAACAACCTTGCCCATTAAGTCACCACCTGAAACTGAAGACAGCCACAGTGTACTCATATACATAAAACTAAGTATTAAAGAACACTGCTCTTCCGGGTCTGGGGAGATGTCTGATGTCTCAGAGGTTAAGAGCACTGGCTACTCCTCCAGAGGTCCTGAGTTTAACTCCCAGCAACCATGTGGTGGTTCACAACCATCTCCATCTGTAATGGGATCTGGTGTCCTCTTCTGACCTGCAGGCATACATGTAGTACAGAACAATCAATCAATCAATCAATCTGCTCTTCCAAAGGCCCCACATTTGAACTCAGCACCTGCATGTACATGATGCATAGACATGCATGCAGACAAAACACGTACACACACACACACACACACACACACACACACACACACACATATAGAAAAAGGTGAGAATATCAATTTAAAGATGTAGGCTCAGGGCTGGAGAGATGGCTCAGAGGTTAAGGGCAATGACTGCTCTTCCAGAGGTCCTGAGTTCAATTCCCAGCAACTACATGGTGGCTCACAACCATCTGTCATGGGATCTGATGCCCTCTTCTGGTGTGTCTGAAGACAGCTACAGTGTACTCATATACTCAAGACGTAGGCTCAACTTCAAAATACCATGCCAGACCTATTGTTTGCACACTTTAAATAAGATGTGCCCTCTTCTAGTTTCTGCTATTTCAATGCTTGGTCCCCAGTTGGTGGCTATATGGTGAGGCTTTGCAGTGGTCTCATTGGAAGAAGTATGTTACTGAGTGTGCTATGATAGCTTCAAGATATACCCCACCTCGTTTGCTTTTTTTGCTTGTGCTTTGAGATGTAGTGAGCTCAAGCAGGTTCCTGCCACCAGGCCTGGTACCTGCTACCTGTCTTCCCTTCTGTTGTGGCGATAGATTCATCCCTCTAGAACTTTAAGCCCAGATAATCCCTTCTACAGATTACCTCAGTTGTGGTGTTTTATTACAGCGGTAGAAAAGCACAGGGGCCTGTAGCAGAAATACACATTTTCTGTTTACTCGTCTTGAGTCCAAGTGCAGTCAATCCCCGGGGCTTTAAAGTCTAACTTCCCGGAGTCCAAATTTGTTTACGTTCTTTGCCATATTCATTTCCTGTGGTAGCCAGAGAGGAGCAGAGACCAGATGTGAGCCTGACTGCCTGCCTCCTGATCACAAACACTCCTTCAAACCTGCAGATATCCAGCTTGGGCCAAGATGTTCTCACTGAGCAGATGCCCAGTGCCCAAGCAGAGGCAAGCTCTCCCACTCATTGCCATTGCTTCTCTCCCGGTGGACTCCTGCGTTAACAACAGAACCATTTCCATTCTTAGCTGCTGTCCTCCCAGAACTGTCTTACCTGTGAACGCATTAACACTTAATTATCAAAAACATGGCTGCAGACTGCTGCGACAGAGCTGCTCTAATGTCTCTCCTCATGCTTCTGCCCCCTTGTCCTGAGAGGGCCGTGGTAACTGAACATCCTGTGGCTGTGTACCTCGCCTTTCCCCTTCACAACAAAGATCAGGTGATATTCCTAAAGTGTCCAAACTCTCTTCAGAACGCCTCTTGCTCGAATCCCTGTTTCAAAAGCTTCCTGTTAATTCCTAACTACCCAGAAATTGTCAACCCAGTGCAAGAATTTATTTGGCCCTTATAGTCTCACTGACAAAAACTACTGCAGTCTGAATTTGTGTTACGCCAGAATAGGTACAATGCTAAAGCCAGGCATGGCAGTGCCTCGTGTTTTTTATCTCATCCCTTGAGAGGCAAAGGCAGGAGGATCACAAGTTCAAAACCAGCCTCCCTCAAGAAAAAGGTACAATGAGTAATCTCAGTTATTGCCGTGCTCTGACCAGTAGCTGAGGTAAGGAGGCCACGGGAAAGCAACTGGATTTGCTAGAGAATGTACTGTGTGTCACAAAATTTGGAAGTACAAAACTGCCAAGATTCTGCTTAAACTTTCAGCAAGTCCCTGTGAAGGGATGTCTAGTTGAGTTGTGGGTGAGAGATGAGTTAAAAGAGATGGGGACGTTTTCGTGGGTTCATTGGTTGGTTTTCTCTTTGCCAAGAGACAGCCACAGTAGACTCAAGTTTACTTGGTAGCATTTACACTGACCTCCAGAATTTCCTCCTGTACACAACTGTTTCCTACTACTCGTGGGTGGCACATCAATGCCCCTGTGTCTTCTTTGTATGTCTTTGGGTTTTTTTCCCAGCATGCAATGTTTTGCCTGTGAAAATGTGGGTCTCACCCATTCCTTTTGGCACTGCTTATCCCATGGGTTTGCATCTCAGCTTAGGATCTGGCCATACACCTGATGAATGTTGTATGTTTATTGTATATAGCCATGGTCAAGAGCACTGGCTGTTCTCGCAGATGATTTGAGTTCAGTTCTCAGTACCTATGTGGAGGCTCACAACTAATTCCAGTTACACAGGATCACATGCCGTCTTCTGGCTTTATGGTTACCAGGCATACTCAAATCATCTGCGAGAACAGCCAGTGCTCTTGACCACGGAGCCATCTCTCCAGGTCCTGTGCACTCCCGTATCCTAAATGCCAGCACTGCGCATTCCTAAGGGCTTTGCATATATCTACACTACCTAAAAGCCTGGGCAAATCACCCCCACTTCTAAAGAAATGAGAGGAGGAGGCTGGAGATGGCTCTGTGGTTAGGGGCATTTGCTTTTCTTGCAGAGGACCCAGGTTCAATACCCAGCACCCACATGTGGCACACAGCCATTTAACTCCCAGTTCCCATGCTGGCATACTGGTGGCACATAGGTGTACAAGCAGGCGAGACACATAATAAACAGGGCTACGTTTAAAAAGCGAATAAACTGAGGACAGAGGGACTTGCCAGCAACAAAATCATAGGGCATGTTTCAAGTTGGCTCTATGTGCCGAGCTCTGGTAGCCATCGGAGGCATTTCCACTAAGGTGGTAGACTGGGTGTCTGTGACTGAGTGACACAAAGCATGATCCAGTGCCACTTGCAAATCTCTTGGCCTTGGCGTTATCAGAGTCACCAAAGGATGGTCTGGAAGAGTAGCAAGTGTTCTTAACTGATGAGTGCTTTTTTCTTTTAAGATTTATTTTATTTCTCCGAGTATACTGTAGCTGTCTTCAGACACACAAGAAGAGGGCATCAGATTCTATTAATGATGGTCATGAGCCACCATGTGGTTGCTGGGAATTGAACTCAGGACCTCTGGAAGAGCAGTCAGTGCTCTTAACCGCTGAGCCATCTCTCCAGCCCGGAGTGCTTTTTTTTTAAGATTTTAGATTCTAAGCCTTATTTTGCTGGGTGTTGTAGCACATGCTAATCCTAATGCTACAGAGGTAGAGGTAGGCAGAATTCAAAGCCAGCCAGGGCTACATAGTGAGACTCAAAGCAAAAATGTATTTTGCCTGTGGGCGACCATACCTGGTTCCCTCAGAAGCCCTTAGTCACATGGGTGCCAGCTGACCCTGGGTCTTCGGAACAAGCGCTCTTAGCTGTTGTGCCTTACAGCACTGCTTCCCTTCCAAGGTATCTGTGATAGATGCGTGTGGATGCAGACCTCAAAGGCCAGAGGTTGCTGTTGGATAGCCCCTCCCTCTCATTTTTCTCACTTGTGTGTGTGTATATATACATACATGTACACACACCAGGTACCTGTGGCGGTCAGGGGACAAATTTCAGCAATGAGTTCTTACCATGTTGAGTCAGTTCCAGCATCCAACTCAGGTTGCTGTGCTGGGGGGCGGGCCTTTTAGAAATTCTACAACTACCGCTGAACTTCTCATTCAACTCTACCCTGGGCATACTCAGATTTGTATGCTGTGCAGAATCTGCCCCAGCTTCAGCGAAGCCGCCCAAAACCTAAGCAAGTGTCCCAGTGTGACTCCTCGCATCCCACTGCCACCACAGAGAAACACAGTTGCTGGTGCTGCTCTTTCCTGCTTGCTGGAAAGCTTCCTACTTAGCGAGCTTGCCAAGTTGCCAAGTACCACGGACAGAGCACAACATGGCGGCCAAGATCCTGACAGTCTGGGCCACACTAGGGCCATAGGAAATGTGAAATGCAAAAATTCAAACAATGACCCCGCTAAAGGAGACAGTTAGCATCACACTCAACCCGGTGCTGCCTCCTGATTAATAAGACAGGCAGACACGGCCTTGCCCTCTTCTGTTTACCTGAAACTCGAGAGCAAACTGTGTAATTGGCTTGTTTAAATGACTGGTTCTAATTTTGTAACACTCAACCAGTTTTTGTCCCTTGTAACTTGCATTAAGAAAAAAAAAAATTGTACTTTATTGCTGATACGGAGTCATTCAGGAGGTCATGAATTCATCTCTAATATCCTTTATTACGCTGTCAGGTCTCAGGTTACTAACTGGACTGAGATAAATGTCATCAGGCCCAGCTACTACAAAGGGAAGGGCACACTTTGTGGGTAGGCTATCACACTGTGTAGATAGGAATCATCCAGTAAAATGGAATTGTTGACTTTCTCCCTAACCTCTACCTCCCCCAAAGACACCACACTTGGGAGAAGCCTTGGGACGCTACCCACTACACTGCAACATCTCCCTTGGTGTAGGGGACAATGAAACGACCAAACGTTATTTAGAATTTACCAGTTTCGGGGCTGGGGATTTAGCTCAGTGGTAGAGCGCTTACCTAGGAAGCGCAAGGCCCTGGGTTCGGTCCCCAGCTCCGAAAAAAAGAACCAAAAAAAAAAAAAAATAATAATAATAATTTACCAGTTTCCTTAGAAAATACTAAGATACACAGAAGTAGCATTCGGCCGATGCAGCCCGGCCTCACAGGCAGCTCCAAGGACTTGACGCTGGCTGCACATAGCTGCAGGTTAGGTCCACTCTTACCAAAGGGAGTGTTGATTCTGCCAAGCAGCTTGGAAGCCCACGCTGGGGGACAGCCATGCATTAAACCCCACCTCTAATCAGTGCTTTCCTCCGCCTCCCAGGCAGGATGGCCCTGGATAAGACTCCAGACTATGACACTATCTATGCTTTGCAATTTTCCCGTTTATTAAAAAACAAGCAAGCTTTACTTTCTGTAAAACTTAACTCCTCAAAGCATCTGGGACCTAAAGATCTGCAAACGAAAGCACCACAGCCCAGCATCAGCTCCGACTCTGCAGCCAGGGCCCCCACTCCGCAGCCAGGGCCTGCACGACGTTAGGAAGCTCTTCCTTTATTAATCTCCACCTGCTTGGAAGGACATCTCTCTGTGAAGGTGTAACAACACTGTGACACTGACACCTCAGTGTCACTCCTAACCCCAGAGCCACAGGGACCCTACTGGCCATGTTCTCCGTTATCCAATCCATCTTGACAGCTCCTACAAACTCTAATACACTATGGAGACAGCTCAGGGATGGAGCTCTTGCCTACAGTGAACAAGATCTGGGTTTGATCCTCAGTGCTAAAGAGAATACCACGGTACAATACACTCACAGTTACACAAGTGCTGTTGGCTTCTTCGACACACCAGTAAACAAAGGTCTGATGGTTTAGAACTTTATTTCAATGTAACTATATGCATAGGAAACACACTCATATCGGTTAATAGAATGCAATCACGTTCAACTTATCCTATACAGTCTTGACCAGAAACTTGGTACATGGTTTACAATTTAAAAAAAAATAATAACAAAAAACAAACTGCAATCTGCTTCATCTGTTACAAATGTATAAAAAAAAAAATCTTCCATCAAATGCTGCTGAAGGCAGCAGAACCTTGAGAAATATACCTTTGGTTTGCCTCAGGAAAGTAACACATATTGCACTGTAAAGGTTTATAAAATTGGCGCAAAGCATTGTTGTGATGTCACAAGACCAGTTCTGAGAGTCCAGTAACTGACGGGAGCCTGCGGGACATACACACAGCTGTAGAAGCCCTCGCTTGCCCTCAGCCAGCAGGACACACACTGAATCTACAGTCAGATTGTTCTGAACTAAGACGTCAGCTCACCTCATGTGCTCAGGCAGTCAGGAAACCTTAGATAGACCTTGATTTCTGCAAAGAAAACGGAGTTTCTTCAGTGTTTCAGTTTACGAGTAACAGGATGCTAACAGGTAGGTCGTTCCTTCCGTTGTCCACATTCAGAGCGAAACCGATGAGGTGAGCTTGGGCTTTACTTTGCATTTCTACATTTGAAGTAACCCATGACTTTAAAAGTAAATCTAAAACAGTAAAATGACCCTTCTTGGAAGACTGGACAAAGACAACCTGACTAAGTTGTAAAAAGTCTCGTCAAAGCAGTGTAGTCTTATGAATTACGCCTCAATTTTAAAAAAAAAGTAGCCCCAAAATAAAAAGCAGCTCTGAAAAAGAAAATATAACTTAAGATATCTTGAAAAGACAAGGAGAATACAGGTTCAAAAATAATTAAGATACATTGCTCTAAGGCTACCTAGGATTAGGCTGTAAAGAATTCTACCATTTCACGTTTACCACTAGTTACTAAATATCAATTTACAAGATGTTCGTTTTTTGTGTTCCTTTATCAAGAGAAAAAAAATCTACCTTGAGACTATGAGGGTAGTGATGGGGGAGAGACTAGAAAACAAGATTCAAACAATCCCATGCAAATATCAGTTTCAAATGGAAGAACTCCCAACTGTACTAGAAGTTCCGATCGCTAAGATACTTTCCACTGAAAAGACTTTAAGTACACTTACATGGCACCAAGGGTCAGGCCTAATATAGGCCTGAGGACCAAGTCCTTGTTTTCTGGAAGAAAGCCCTCAAAAGTCCCACTCAATTTCAGGTAACAATGTTTTTAAAGACTAATTTAATGAGGTTTTAATTTCCTTTGTATTTTTGTTTTTTTACTTCTAATCTTAAAGACTAGATTAAAACTAGTCAAGCCCCAGAAGGCATTGTTTTCCTCTGCAACAAAGACTTCACAAAACCTTAGTAAGAACCAACCAGCTCCCAGCCTCCAACCTGTGCTTGCAAAGCATCTTTCTCAACATCTTGAAAAGGTAATGTAGGCAAACATCTGCTCATAAACATTAAAACTAGTTGTTAGAAAGACTTAACTAGCTTTATAATTTAAATTTAAAACATAAATACTTGCAGTCTGATCTGCACTACAATGATTGTCGGAGCCTAGAATTCAACATTTACAAAGTCTCATGCACACACATAAAACACACACCATCATCACACAACTTGTGTCTTGAGAGAATCTTCTGCTTTTTAAATCTTTGGCCTCCCAGTCAATTCCAAGTTCAACCAACTTTAACTAAAACTTCACTCAGAATTTCACCAAGCTTTTCACCCACACATTAATGCTCGTCATATCTTTCATGAACTGTCAAAATCTGAAGCCTGCTCAGAGATCGCCAGGTAAAATAAGTGAAATACACAGAGGTTATTCCAGCAAAATGTCACAAATCCCTACGGGGATCGTACTTCATTACTACTACCAGTAAGAAAGTCCATGCTGGGCTCTGTCACACTCTGGAGAACACTGAGAACCTGTTCTGGAGTACATGCAGTTTCTCAGTGTCCCCAGAGGAACACCAGGACAGCTACAAATCACTTAAGGCCTCTCCTGTACAGAGGCTGTCTCACAGGGACAGCGAGGACACCCACTAGTTTGTGGAGATCCCTGAGAAAATGTGATACTTAAAATCCGGACTGTACTTAGTTAACACCAGCCTTTTCAGTACTCACTGGAAGAAGCAGCAGCTGCTTGCTGGGACTCAGCACTTAAACTAGACTAGTCATGTGACCATAATGGCTTTCTCACAGCTGATGGTCTACAGTCTGAAGGATAATTATGTCTCCTTCCAGGTTTCTGCTTCCAAATATCTACTCAGTACAGATGATCCCAACATCAACCATCTACTGAAGAGAACTCCTCAAAGGATGATCACTCTGTAATAAGCTAGAAACAGCAAAATAAACTCTTGATGGCTGATTTTCGAGACAAATTTTGTTCAATATGCATCTAATGGCTTACTGCCAAAATATATATATATAATATATATATTATATATAATATATATATATATTATATATAATATATATATATCTCAGACTGGAAAGCTGTGGAATTACACATTTCTTCACCATTCAAAATAACTTATATGAAACTAATCCTGGCATGGGTAAGAGGTGAAATTTAAAATAAAAAAATAATAAAACAAAACCCAAAACAATGGATTGAACCTGCATGTTCCATTGTTTATAAACTTGCACACGCACTATTGTTCTGCAAAAAAGACAATTGCAGCAAAGAAAAGGAAAATGGCCCTTTGCAAACAAGCCTAAAAGCATCCCTCCAAAAAGGGAAAAACAAAAACCATGCATATATATGTCTAGTGTTACTATTTAACACAATGCTGTTTCTGGGGAAGGGAGATTAACTGCATAGGTTAAAGAAACAAAAACAAGAACCATGTGCAACATCTTAAGCCAGAAAAGCACCAAAGTAAAAAATACCAAAAATCACTTTTTATAATGATTAACATATAAACACAGAATATTGATAGCAAGTTAGGAAGCCATTATCTGGACAGATACAATGTCCAATGTAGGAAATTTCTCTCCAATTTAAATCCTTTTTCATCTCTAAAGAAACTGTAAAGTGCTAACTTATTTATATAAAGCAGGCAAATTCTTCAAGTAATTTACTAAGCCAATTTTTATCAATCTAAACAAGAACTAAAAATTAGGAACTACAGTGAAAAGAACAGAAAACCTGACAGAAAACACTTGTAGGCAGACAAGGGCGTGTTCCACCATCTTACCCTTCTCCTTGCACCCGACTGCATGATTTGGTTAGGTATCTGTCTCCTTACACCAACTCTCTAGAATTTGCTAAGATTTATCCAACAACCACTAAATAAGAAAAAGAATGTTACTGAAGACAGCACTGGAGACTGACCAAAGCAACTTACATTTGTCTACAGTCAAACTAAAATTAGAGGCATGCTTACAAAGTCCGCATTGTGCTTCTCCTGAGGATCAGCTACTCTACTCCTGCTCCTCAGCTGCTTCTTCAAGGAAGTACACATTCACCAAATGGCGATTGAGGTGTTTGCTATAGTCTTTTTCCTTTCTAAAAGAACGATCACAAAAAATACAAACAAACTCTCCCTCAGTTACTTTGACAGCCAACCCTTCCTTTCCACTTTTTGACGTAGCTTCCTGTGGTGCTGGCCGAGCCCCATGCAGTCCTGAGTCATCACTCCCCTCAGACATGTTGTCGCTCAGGTCACTTCCATCATGGCTGTGAATGCCTTCATCCTCATCAATTTCCTGAGACTCGGCCAAAGTGATAGGAGGGGAGGCCACCACAGCTGGTGCCGCTGCTTCAGGGTCCACTCTTGGGTTAAGAGGTGACACTGGTTCTACTGCTGAGTCTTTCAGAGGGACACGGTCTGTCTTCTGCTCAGTGTCCACTTCCATTTCACAAACCGCAGTGGAGTCAGCCTGACACTCGCTGTGTAATGTTTCACCATCTGGTGCATTTGAGCTTTGTTCAGAGGATAAAGCACTGGTAGATTCCATGGGAGCAGCCAGCTCAGCTCGACTCTCACCAGCTTCCTCTGTTCCTCCTTTCTCGAGAGGGGATACTTTATTTCCTTCCCCGTCAGAGAACATTTCTTGGTCCTTGGGTGTCTCTTCTCTTCTCAAGTGTCCCTTTGGCAGTGGTGACGGTGGGGCTGGGAGGTCCGGTGCGCTCTTGCTGGCCTTCAGAAGCTGGCTATCTCTGACAGGCACTAAGCCAACCTCAATAAGAACCTGCTCCTGCCTCGCCATCTCACTCAGCACGCTCAACTTCTCCTTGGCACGGTCTTTCCGGGGAGATGACCTTCTGGTTAGCTTGACTTGAGGTGGCTCGGAGACAGAAAGGGGCTCCTCCTGAACAGCTCCCACCTGAGTAGGACCTGTCTGAGCAACCTTAGTCTGAGCATGCTCCACAGAAGGCAGCTCCTTCTGACAATCCTCCACAGGAGGCAGCTCCACCTGAGGCAGCTCCATGGGAAGCGGAGGCTCCAAATGAGGAGGTGGCTCCACCTGGGAAGGCTCCATGGGAGGGGACGGTTCCATCTCAGCAGGCTCCATGGGACATGGAGGCTCCACGGGAGGGGGAGGCTCCACACAGGCAGGTGGCTCTACCTGGGGAGGCTCCTGAGGAGGAGACGGCTCCAATTGAGCAGGCTCCACAGGAAGAGGCCGCTGCACCTGAGGCGGCCCTGTCTGGGAAACGTCCATCTGGGCAGGCTCTGTCTGAGCAATATCCATGGGAGAAGAGAGCTCTGTCTGAGTAGATCCTGATGGGGTGACCACCGCCTGAGTGAGAGCAGGAACTGGAGACTCCCCTCCTTGAGCCATCTCCGAGGAAGGTTCTGTGTGCCCCACCCACTTCGGAGCAAGTTTGCTGCCTTTTTTAGCTGTCTTAGTCTTGAGAGCCGTCTTCTTCCCGCCTTTCTTAATGGAAGCACTTTGCTGTTTGTCCGCCTTCCTGTCCTCCACTCTGCTGCCCTTCGGCACTTCGCCGCTGGTCTTGGGTTTGCTCTCCGTCTTTTTCTTCTTTGTCACGGGTCCCTCAGTCACAGGCTCAGCCGAGGGATGGGCCTCGGCGTCCATCTTCCTTTTGCTCTTCTTAGCTTTAGAGGACTTTTCTGCGTTGTTTCCTGTCTGTCCATCTGTGTGTTTTCCCTCCGCTGCTTTAGTCTCCACCGCTGATTTCCGAGTTCGGGTAGTTACCTGCACCACAGAGGCATTGCTACAGGGCTTCTTCTCTTTTGGAACATCTTTTCCAACGCCTTTTACAGGCCTCTCACTTCTCCTCGCAGACGCGTCCACCCCCTTGGTTTTCGCTTGCTCTGTGTCCGTCTGCTCAGTGGCGGCGGCGGCGGCGTCACGGTGCAGGTCAGCCTCCCTCCTCTTGGTTTTCTTCAGCTTCACTTTGGACACGTCCATCGTCTTGCTGGGGCAGGTGGGGTGCTTGGACTTGAAATGGTACTGCAGGTTACACTTCTTGGAGGCCGCGTAGTCACACACGGGGCAGTTGAACTGCCGAGGGTTGACGTGCAGCTCGACGTGCTTCTTGAAGTTGCTCCTATCGGCTGTTTTGTAGTCACAGTGAGGGCAATTAAGAGGTTTAGGCCCGTTGTGAACCTGTCTTGCGTGTCGGGTCACTTCGTGCTGATTAGAGGCCACATAATTGCACTGATCACATTTAAATGGCTTCTCACCTAAAGGTAAAGAGGAGATGTCAGAGATAAAAGACACGAGTCAACATGAAACTGTCCTCAGGAGTCATCAAGGTGAAATAACCACAGAGCACTTGTAGGAAAGACTCATCATGCACCTTCTAGTTCCCATATTTATTTGTATCACTTTTCCCTCTCTGGGATGGACTCTTGATTCTCAAAATCAATTGGAGGAATAATCAACATTATCTTCAAAACCATTTAGAGGCAGCTCAATGGCTCTACTACAGACCAGGCTCCACAGAAAGCAGGCATGGCTGGCGGTCTGAGGGCCTCTGGCGCTGTCTCTGGGACAAAGCAACTCTAAGAGAAAAATGCTTTCACTTTTTTGTTCCTCACCCTCTAGAATTCTCTTAATCAAAAGTAGAACGTAACACAGTAAGAAACACTCACATCTGTAAGGTAACCCTGGGAGTGGAGTCTGGGTCTCAGTCACAGGCCAGAGGTCTAAGTTTTAAGGCTCTGCCTTAGCTAGGGGGAATAACCTTGACCCATCCCTCCAGGTGAGAGAGTAAAGCTGCACCCAGCACGGTTTGTTTTAAAGCAAATATAAGGCTTACGTCAACTAGAAAACTTAAGTGATTTTTTTCTCAACTTACTCTATAAAAAGGGCAAAGAAACTAAATTTGATTGGTGGCATACAAATAGATACGGTGTGTAACACAAGCAGACAGTCACAATCACAGACACAAATAAAATCAGGCCCCACCCGCTCCAAAATTAAAAGCATTAAAAAATTCTACCTGAATACATACCCAACTAGATCACACTCTAGTAAATATTACCAAATGGGTATCCATACCCCACCGGTCCAGTGGAAAGCATAGAGAAATGGAAATTGACATTTATGAAAATTAATCTTTCAAACATCCTCATTATTATCCAAGTTTTCCACAAGCAAAATTAGACATAAAGCTTAACTATGACAATATTATAGATTACACCATTAGAAATGTCTGCTGAACGAATCCCAAATCTCCCTCAAAGCCTCCTCAGGTATAACAAATTAGGTAAGTAAACACATGAAATTCTTGCCATGCTAAATTAAGAGTTTCAGCTAGGCATGGTAGCACATTCCTGTAATCCCTGCTACTCATGAGGCTGAGGCAAGAGGACCACTGTATTTGAAGCCAATATAGACACCATAGCCCGAGCCTATCTCAAAATGTGGAGGGGAAAAAAAGAGTCTAAGGATGTAAGTGGGGGGGGGGACATGACGGTAATGGGGGGAGGATGGGGAGGGGAACATCCGTAGAGAAGGGGAGTGGGAGGGGATAGGGGGATGGTGGCCCGGAAACCGAGAAAGGGAATAACAATTGAATATGTAACAACTGAAATGTAAATAAGAAATACCCAAGTTAATAAAGATGGGGGGGGGAAAAAACAAAATTAAAGAATGTAAGTCAGTAGGGAAAGGCCCTGGGCTTGACTCAAGTCTGCAGAAAGGTATGGACAGTTTCCACAGCACATACATTCCTCCTCCACTTTCCCTACAGTGTCCTTGGCAGTAATGTTCTAATGGAAACAAACATTTGGGGGTTGGGGATTTAGCTCAGTGGTAGAGCGCTTGCCTAGCAGGAGCAAGGCCCTAGTAAGGCCCTGGGTTCGGTCCCCAGCTCCGGAAAAAAAAAAAAAGAAAAAGAAAAAGGAAACAAACATTTGCTTTAACATACAGTCTGGATGCAGACTGATGGCCTAGCGGTTTAAAAAAAAAAAAAAATCACTTCAGCAGTTAAAAAAAATCATCAGGAAAAGCCAATGAACTCTACAACTGTTTCTTCTGAGGCCTGGAGAGGGACAAAGTCTTGCCAATAGTAATGTGATTAGTGTGAACTTCGTGCAAGCATGCAATGTGCATGGCCTGTAATTGCACACTGGAAAAGTTTGGGCAGAACAAGAGGACAGATCAGGCCTGGTGGTACCTATCACAGTGACTGTCTGGGGGAAAGAGTTCAATAGAGGCCAGCCTGAGACTGTCCCCAAAACAAAATACCAAGCCTTGGATTCAATCCTCAGGCCTACATGAAACCCAGTAAGTACGGTGGCACACACCTGTAATGCCAACATTCTGAAACATAGTTCTTTTTTTTTTTTTTTTTTTGGTTCTTTTTTTTGGAGCTGGGGACCAAACCCAGGGCCTTGCGCTTCCTAGGCAAGCGCTCTACCACTGAGCTAAATCCCCAACCCCTGAAACATAGTTCTTAAAAAAAAAAAAGAGAGACAGCAAGACAGCACTTCTCGCCATGCCTAAACAAGACCCACAGTGAAGGCAGAGCTGTCCCCTTGTAGTCTCTATACACAAGCCATGATGGCACAGCCTCAAGAATACACAATACACAATAAATTAATTAAACTTGATTTTAAAAATTGGTACTGCAGTTCCAGGATGGCTAGAGCTACACAAAGAAACCCTGTTTTGGGGCTGGAGAGATGGCTCAGTGGTTAAGAGCACTGACTGCTCTTCCAGAGGTCCTGAGTTCAATTCCCAGCACCACACACATGGTGGCTCACAACTATCTGTAATGAGATCTGATGCCCTCCTCTGGTGTGTCTGAAGACAGCGACAGTGTACTCATATACATTAAATTTAAAAAAAAAAAAAATTAAAGTAAAATAAAAAAAAAAGAAACCCTGTCTTGAAAAAAAAATAGATACTGTAAATCTGACCAAGAGCCCAGTACCAGGGAGGTCATAGTGCATACACTACTGTTTTAACAGTCATGTCCCAAACTGTCTTCTAAATACCTACGTCTATATCCAGTTAGCCAAGATGCTTACTGCAGCTAGAGTTCAGTGATTCAAATGGCCAGAGTATGAGGAGGACATGCTTTGCCTTGAATAAGACATCTGCGTCACACCACCCAGAGCTCGGAGAACATCACAGAAAGGCGGAAAGATGGGTCGGGAACTAAATTCTAACTTCTCATCTTGAGAGGCTAAGTTAATCTTGTTATCCAGGGGCAAACATGGAGAAGTTAGCACACGTGCCCTAAGGGCTCTGTATTCTGAATCTGGATAGAGAGATTCAAGCCAGTCACCACCAAAAAGTCTTTTTTTTTTTTTTTCTTTTTTCGGAGCTGGGGACCGAACCCAGGGCCTTGTGCTTGCTAGGCAAGCGCTCTACCACTGAGCTAAATCCCCAACCCCCCAAAAGTCTTTTAAGATATGCCAGGCTAACCATTTATTTTTGGTCCCCTAGATTTTAAGGCTAGCTTCACCATGCTGCCTGGGATAGTTCAGTATTATGGCTTAGGCCGGCTTGAGTTTCCAACCCTCTTCCTGCCTCAACTCTCAATTACAGCTGTGTACCAGCATGCCAGCAACATTTGAGTTTTTGCATGTATGTCTGTGTTGGGGCAATAGGGCACAACAGAACTGTGAAGGTGTCAGAGACCGGCCTGACGGAGTTGGTTCTCCTTCCTCACAGGTCTGGGGAATCAGACTGACAGCAAGCATCCTTACTCGTTAGGCCATGTAGAAAACATATACTTTTTAAAAGATTTACTTACTATTTTTGCGTATGTGGGTGTTCCTTCGTTAAGTTTCTATACCTGAGATACATGAAGATGCCCTCAGATGTAGGCTTAAATTTTTTACAGCCTGCTTTTAATAAGGGTTCAACCTCTGCTCTAGCCCACACCAGCCAAGGTAGTGGCAAAGAAAAGGTATTAGAATATGGGGAAGTGGACCTGTTCAGCAATAGTTCCTGGGGACTGGCTCCACCTTTGACAGCACTCAGTAGTTAGCATCATCAGCTCCAGACCAGTCCTCTAGGCAGCACACAGGAGCTGAGCGTGAACCAGTAGCTGCTGCCTAGTTCAGAAGGAACCCTTAGGCTCCAACCCGCTGGGAGTGAGGCCTCAGAGGCAGCAAAGTGCCACAGAAACCTCAGTTCGTGGAAGTTCGTGGGCAAGCTTCTCAAAATGTCAGCATTTGGAGCAAACCAAAGCAATGCTCAGTGCTCACCCCCAACTCTCATGGGGTCATAGCCACTTCACTCAGGGGCTGTAAGGCATCAGGTTCCCTGAGTGCATGCAGCTATAGGCGATTATGAGCTACCACACCTGCGTGCTGAGCCATCTACCCAGCCCCCGAAATCTGCTTTTAAGTTTTTCTATGTCCTGAGAACAGAGACCACTGAGAGCGGTGATCCTATTTCAGCCACCATATAGCCCTATGTGATGACTTTGCGGTAAGTCAGTGAACTGGATCATCCATTATTTTTTTTTCTTTTCTTTTTTTCAGAGCTGGGGACCGAACCCAGGGCCTTGCGCTCCCTAGGCAAGCGCTCTACCACTGAGCTAAATCCCCAACCCCCCATTATTTTTTTTAACATTTATTTTGTACACTAGTCCCCTTAGCGCCACTGAACTGGAATTCATTCAACTGGGGTTCATGCCTAACCCCAGCACCTCAGAGGGGAAGGCAGGAGGCCGAGAATTTAAAGACATCTTCAGCTATGTACTAAGAGATAAGAGAATCCTCAACCTGGGCTACATGAGACCACCTCAAAAAAAGACAGAAGGTGGGGTTGGGGATTTAGCTCAGTGGTAGAGCGCTTGCCTAGCAAGCGGAAGGCCCTGGGTTCGGTCCCCAGCTCCGAAAAAAAGAACCAAAAAAAAAAAAGACAGAAGGGAAGAGGACAGGTACACAAATGTCATAATACAAGCAATAAAGAAACTGAGATGGGAAGAGAATGAGGGAGGCTTAGGCTACACTGCCAATCCTTTGTTTTTGTACCTATGAGGTCCTTTTTTCCTGTGCATCATATGCATGCAGTACCTACAGAGGCCAGAAGGGGCATTAGATGCCCTGGGACCAGAGTTCGAGAGATTAAGTTGTGAACCACCACCATATGGTGCTAGAAATCGAACCCTAGTACTCTGGAAAAGCAATGTACTCTCATCTTAACTAATGAGAATCACCCAGCCCCGGACTTTATCACACACACAATCCAAAAGAAAATGGGATAAATTAACCTGTGGACTATGTAGAATTCTCCCCGGTTCTAACAAATATTAGGAACCCTTTGGGCATAAGAGATTGCTCAGACAAGTTTAGTTCCCAGCACCCAGAGTCTCCTAACCACCCGTAAACTCCAATGCACCCGGGGGGGGGGGGGGGGGGATCTGTCACTCTCTTCTGGCCTCCACAGAAACCGCATTGCACCCACATGGTGCACTTACAGGCAAAATACTCACATACTATTAATAAGATACTCACGTACTATTAACAAAATGCTCACATACTATTAACAAAATACTCACGTACTATTAATAAAATTTCAGAAAAAAAACAAAGCCCTCCCAGAAAAAGCATGCAAATAAACTCACTTCTGTTTTGTTCTAGAGTCCGACCTAAGAGAACCCATATTTACCCCTCCCATTATGGTCTTGCTTTTTTAAGGTGGGGTCTGCCTGGCACCATGGCACAGGCTTTCAATGCTAACACCTCCAGGCAGGGGCAGGTGGATCTGTGAGTTCCACACAGCAGTAGCTATGTAATAAGAACACATCTAAGGAAAAAAACAAACCTCCAAAAACAGTAAGTTATAAGCAACTCAACTTCAGTTCTAAAAGAAAGCTTTTCATAAGGTAGTTTTCAACAGTGAAATAAAAATGACGATTTACTGAAATGCTGGCAGTCACCATCTCTTACCAACCTGAGTGAGTACGCATGTGTCGAGTTAGATGAGTCTTCTGAGAACTTGAGTAAGGACACAGTTCACATTTATAAGGGCGTTCTCCTGCAAAATTATAATGACAGTGTTGAGATGTTAATATGTAAAAATAAACCCAAGCACTGGTTTATAAATAAATTAATAAATTTAATAAATCCTAAGCACTGTAACTTCTCCCTCACACACACTTTTAGGCAACTTCGGCATTTGGGGGTCGGTCTGCCTGGGTTTTATTTCAGTTTTTGGACCAGATTCTCCTGGGCAGTTCAAGCTAGCCAAAGGCTCCATCCTCCTGGCTCATGTATCCCCAGCGGATTCCCATGTTTCCATTGAGCCAGCGGATTCCCATGTTTCCATTGAGCCAGGGTCGAAAGTGGACAAGGAGCAATGAACTTGTGGTCAAGCTGTCTCAGACTCCCAATACACACCTAGGGTTACAGACCTGTGCCCTGACCAGCACGGACGACCCTGAACTGACCCTCCTCCCTTAGCCTCCCAGGAGCTAGGACGATAAGGTAGGAAGGAGCCACCACAACCACAGCTCAGCAGCTTTGATCAAAATTACTCTTCTCCCATTCCTGGCAGACTCAGTCAGTTAACTCCATTTTGTAAGTATAAATTAGATCTGAGTGGTAGAGCGAACCCACAAAATTCATACACTGGGGAGGAGACATTCTCAGCTATGAGTTGTTGTACAGCATGACGCCAAAGGAGGTCACCAGGGCCAGTGAGACAGCTCAGTTAAAAGCAATCCCATCCTGCTCTTAATTACTGAGCTGAGAATTACAGCTCGGTGCCCAGAACCCATAGGGCACTCAACCAGCCATGACTTCAGTTCCAGTCTGAGGCCCTCTTCTGGCTTCCTTGGGCACCAAACAAGCAGATGTTCCTTCTGCCTCTATAATGTCAAGGATAATGGCCTTGACCATATACCACCCTGCATTTCAAGGAGTTACCTTTATGTACCTAGAAATAATAAAACGTGCAGAGTGATCTAACATTAGAGTTGTGTTGTACAAGGACAGCTGAAGGTGCCAGAGACTCAGTACTAACAAGAGCATCTTATGTGGAGTCAGGCTCAGTTACCCAGGTGGCCTTTAACTCATTCTGAGACCAAGACGGGCCTTGATCTCATGAACTGCCTGCCTTGCCTCAATTACAGGCCTGCACCACCAGCCCAGCTACGCTAAGACGACTCAGGGTCTCAAGGCTGCCAGCAGGCAAAGGCACTTGGCCTTGCCAAATATGTCAACCTGAGTTCCACATTAAACAAAGATGATTTGAGTGGTCCCAAAACTCAAAGGAAGAAACTGACATAGACATTAATGCCCAAAGGACAGAACAACCCCAACATCAAACTAATGACAGAGTTACATTCCTACACTCAGAAATGAAGCTGTCAGGAGAGGCAGCTTGGCTTAGAGAAGCTGCTCAAACATGGAAAGCCTCAGGCCATCAGCAGCAGGTTTTTTTTAGGCAGACGGAGATCTCTCTGAACACCACAGATAAGCAGAGAAACCCTGTATCCTCCCTAATGATGACGAAAACAACAACAAAAGGGTAGCTAAAGGCTCAAAGTCATGTAATGGGTAACTGTCACCCATGTAAAAGGGCCATTAAAACGGCTGTGAGCTCCTGTGCCCACATACTCATTACCCAGGAGCTAAAGTAGGAAAATCTGGAACTCTCAAGTTCCACCTGAGGTAAATAGCGAGATCCTATTTAAAAGAGAGGGTGGGGCCTGGAGAGATAACTCAGCAGTTAAAAACACAGGTTCTTCCAAAGACCCGAGTTTGTTGGGTTCCCAATACCCCGTTCACTGGCACCTGTAACTTCAGCTCTAAGGATCCTATGTTCTTAAAGCTCCAAGGACACCCATATACACGTAACACACTCACAAAGAACAAAATAAATCTTTAAGGAAGTGGGGGTGGGTGGGAGAGAGGCCTTCCATTAAGAGAGCTCACAAGGCTTCCCAGACCAAATTCAGTTCCCAGCACCCACAGCAGGTGGCCCACAATTGCCTAATTACAGCTCCCTGGGCTCCAGCACCTGTGGCCCTAAGGCGCCTGCACTGATATGCAAACACTCAAGGGGAAAAAACTTAAAATTTAAAGAAGCCGAGAGCATAGTGCCACTGACCTTTAACCCTAACTCAGGGGAGGCAGAGGCAGGTGGATCTCTGCAGTGTTCCTGCCAGCCTGTTTACACAAGCTCAGGAAGGCTGGGGATACAAAAAGCAACCCTGTCTCAAACTACAATTACACAAATAACGATTCTGTGGAGGAAACCAACACTTCTTCCTTCCTAGGAAATAGGTACAAGTGTCTCCACTACCACTCTCTAAAAATCTTTGGTTGTTTTTCAAAACAGGGCCTCAGCGCCTAACTGGCTAATCCTATAGATGAGGCCTGCATAGGCCTCTAAAGTGCTAGGATAGTGTGGGCCACTACACTAGCTTAAAATAAAATCTTAAAAAGAAAAGTAAAATTTTCTTGTTTTTTTTTCCTACTAGAACTATTCAAACAAAAAAATCAAATTTTTTGTTGAAAATAGCTTAGCTCTTTAGTAGGGCTTACCCCGACCCTCACCCCCACCCAGATTTGGTTCTGAGACAGGCTTCATTGTGATGAAGCCCAGGTTGACCTTGAACTAAAAAAGATCCCCTAGCCTCAGCCTCTAGAGTGTTAGGACCACAGAAAGAGGAACTGACGGAATGTGGCTTTGCAAACCTCTTGAAGGCCTCAGCAACCTAACAGTTCTGAAGTATAAATACATACTTGACTAGTAAATCAAGCGACTAAACCTAAGAGCGCTGTACTGCCCACAGCACCCTGCACATGGTCTTCCATGGTCAGTGTTAGCATGAACCAACAGGGACGGCACAGTGAACCATGGTTTTCAGTTACTCCTTCAATACTTAATCTGCACCACTTTTGTTTGTGGCCAGGTCTCACTATGTTACCTGGCTGATTTGCAACTACATATATGGATGTGGATATGCAGATGGAGATGGAGATAGACAGACAGACAGACCCTCAAAGGTGCAGCTCTCTGCCTCCAAATGCTAGATTTACCTCTAGTCATCACCAAGATTTTAAGCTTTTTTCCCAAATTTTTTAAACAAGGCCTTACTATGTAGGCCTGGCTAGCCTAAAAGAACTATGTCAAGACCAGGCTGGCTCCAGCACCTGAGACAGAGGCAGGGGGATCACTGAATTCCCAGCCAGCCTGGTCTACAGGGGGAGATGCAGGATAGCCAGGGATGCACAGAGAAACCCTGTTTCAGAAAACCCTAAAATAAAAAATAAAAACTGGTTTCAAACAAAGATGTCTGTCTCCTTCTGTTGAGATAGAAGCCAAACTGTCTCACCAGGTCTGATTTTGGTTGTCTGGGTTTCTAGAGTCTAGGTGTGGGGGTGCACAGGTACCTGTGATTTTGGTTGTCTGGGTATCTAGAGTCCAGGTGTGGGGGTGCACAGGTACCTGCTGAGTGAGAGCAGGCGGCAGCTCTAAGCCGTGGGTGCTGGGAACTGAATTCAGGTCCTCTGCACAAGCAGCACAGTGTCAAGTTTAAGGAGAGTTGTTAAAGCAGCATGCTGTACATATGGCTTCTGGATAAGATAGCCTAGATGAAGTTAGTTTAACAGTTGGCTGATACAATCTGTTCAGCATGGGGTAAGACCCAACCAGCTCTCCCTTTAACAGCAGGCTTCAAACAACTGGCAATAAAATGTTTCTGAAGAACTAAATCAAAATGTAAGCCAGATATAGTGGTACAAGCTGGGAGATGAAGACAGGTGGATTTCTGTGAATTCCAGAACAGCCATGACTATCATTAAGAATAAAATAAAATGTGAGGTGTTTCTGGCAGTCTGTAGTCCTGGTTCTCAATGCACAGAGCGCCACGGTCTGTGTATGCACCAGTTAGAACCCTGGCTCAGACTGCAGACCACTGCTGTTAGGAACTACAGTGCTTTTACTGTACGTACAGTTGCTTAGTCTTATGGAAAGAATCATAATGGTCCCCTTTCAGAATTGAAAGCCTTTTAGTAATGTCCTACTGCACGTGTGTAACACATTAGTGTATCTTTAGAGCGGATTGGATTAGAATGTTTGCTCTTTAGAATAGCAGACTTGAGTTTTTCTTGTTTTATTGTCCAGACACCCCCAACCCTATGCTCCAGTCTACCCTAACCTAGAGAGGGTTCCTTTTGTGTAGCCCTGGCTGTCCTGGAATTCACTGGGATTCAAAGTATGCACCACCATGCAGTCACAAACGAGTTTAAAAAACAAAACAAGGGGCTGGAGAGATGGCTCAGTGGTTAAGAGCACTGACTGCTCTTCTCTGGAAGAGGTCCTGAGTTCAATTCCCACATGGTGGCTCACAACCAACTGTAATAGAATCCAATGCCCTCTTCTGATGTGTCTGAAGACCGTTACAGTGCACTCAATAAACATAAAGTAAATAATTCTTCTTAAAAAAAATCATTTAGGGCTGGAGAGATGGCTCAGTGGTTAAGAGCACCAACTGCTCTTCCAGAGGTCCTGAGTTCAAATCCCAGCAACCACATGGTGGTTCACAGCCATCTGTAAATGAGATCTGACACCCTCTTCTGGTGTGTCTGAAGACAGAGACAACAGTGTACCCATATATAATAAATAAATAAATCTTTAAAAAAAAATCATTTAACAAAAGTTTACCATAAGACCAGAGCAGAATTCCAATCATTTCTAAAATTTAACTAAGCACACTCCTTCCCTTTTGTACAAATATACAAAATGCAAAGTACCATTCTAAGGATGACAGATACTTTTTAAAAAATTAGCCAACTCTAATAAATGTTGAAGATGCTCTACGCCCTATACTAGCAAACATTCAATCAAGATGTAAACCTGCAAGTCAAACTAAGTATACCCATCTTCTCAGGATAAACTTTTACGTGTCTCAGGCACCAGAAGGCTGAGGCAGGAGAGTGAGTTCTAGGCTGGCCAGGGTTTTGTGTCACACCTATCTAATTCCTAGACTTGTTAATAAGAACCTCAAGAAGCAAGACTTGGAGAGTGCAGCAGGCCCCAGCCACTACTGAAACAAACCCTTGTCTTAGAAGACAAGGATGGGGCGTGGTGACACAGACTTGTAATCACTCAGGATCCAAAGGCAAAGTTTGGGGAGAGAATGCTACACTGGGGGAGTTCAGAGCAGCCAAGGTCATACTTGAATCTCCAGGATAAGCTTTTCTCTGGTCTAAACTCTGGTCAGGTCCTCTGGAAGAACAGCCAGTGCTCTTCATGGCTGAGCCATCTTTCCAACCCTCTTGAAACTTCTCTTTTAGGTGTGAGTCTGAGGAGATGGAACATGAAAGCCTACACAGACTTACACTTCTAGGCCACAAAGTCCTCAAAACCTGTAGGGATTGGGATATGCTGAGCGAAAACTAATTTTCTGAAAAGAAGTCCTCCTATACTTGAAAAGAACAAATGCTTGCTTGCTTGCTCTTTTAAGAAAATGGCTTCAACTGGCAGTGTCTCTACTCTGGGCTGGGGATGGCTGCTCTTGCAGAAGGCCCAGGGTTCGGTTTTTTGCACACACGTGGCACCAGCCTATGTGTCAGTCCTGGGAAACCCAATGCCCTCTGCTGGCCTCTGAAGGCACTGCCAACGTATGGTGCAGTTATAGACCATCGCAAACTTCTCATACACAGAGTAAACGACGACAGAAAATGGGCAAGAGGTGACACAGGCTCAGCAGACAGAATGTTTGTGTGGCGATGAGGAGGCCCTGTGTTCCACCTGACTTCATAAACCAGACACAGGGGCACATGCCATGTCTGCAATCCTACCGCTTAGAAAGTGGGAGCAGAAATATCAGAAATTAAACATCCTCAATTACAAGATCAGTGAGTTCAAGGCCAGTCTGAGCTACTAGAGATCCTGTTTCAAATAGAAGAGGGGCCCCTTGTGGTGGTACAGGCCCTTAATCCTATCAGTGGGGGGAGGGGCAGTCGGATCTGAACTTGAGGCCAACCATGAATGTCAGGACAGCCTGAGCTATGTCTCTGTTTCAAAAAAAAAAGGAAGGGGATATAAAGTCATTTCAGTATACTACTACTACACTACTACACAAGGTTAATCAGTAAGCTTTCTTCTTTTCTAAGCCCTCAATTCCCTTGGGAAACGGTAGCATATCTTAGATGGGTTCAGTTTACACAATCTACAAGAAGTCATACTTTGGGAACTAGAATTTAGGCTCTCTTACCTGTGTGAGTTCGAACGTGTTGAACATAATTATTTTTTCTGTCGGAAAAATAGTTGCACTTGCTACACGTGTAGACTTTCCTGGGAAAATGGTTCCTCAGGTGTTTCCGCCAGTGGTATTCGCTGACTGTCGTGTACGTGCAAATGATACACTTGTAGACACGCTCGTTATCCCCGGCTCTCAGGTGGTGCTTCAGGTGTGCCGTGTAGTGATCATACCGGTTGGTATTGTAGCCACAGCGATCACAGCGGATGGGACCCTTGGAGAACTCGCCCTCCTCAGACGGGGAAGCCCCAGATTCCCTGGCTTTGGCTTGCTTCTCTGCACTCTCTTCCACAAAAAACTTCTTAGCACTGTGAACCCGGATGTGATGTACGAACTGTTCTTCAGACTCCGCTTCATACTGGCATGGCTTACAACGGAAGGGTTTGGCCTTCAAATTCTTGCATTTGTCCTCCGCCACGGGTGCTTCAGGGGCGGGATCTTTATTCGAGCTGTACACTTCTGGGGCAGCTGATGCTTCAAATACGGGCTGGGGCTCTACAACGCTTAGCTCCAAACTTCTCAGTTCCATGTTGTCCAGCCCACTGGGGTCACCTTTTAGTTCAGCCGACTCCTCAAGGCCTTCTCCTTCGCTATCTGAAAAGTGGTTGTCTCCAACAGGCATCAACTCGGCCATCTGTCTCTCTTCACCAACCAGGTAATCACAGCAGCTGCCATTCACTTCCCCAGTCAGGGCCACGTTGGCTAACATAATGAGCTGAGGTGCCGCCAGTTCAGCTTTCGAGAGGTCGTGCAAGTCATACATGTCGTTGGGTAAGGCCATGCCCATGTTGCCACTGTTGTTAAAGAGACTTCCTCCTCCAGAAGACTGCCCCATCACCTGGGTGGCCATAACTGTAGCTGGATAAAGCATAACCAAAGAAAAAAAAAGTTAAATTAAATTAAATCCAGTCCCCATTACCCAAATCAAGCATCTTTCTAATGTAATCTTTAAAAACATCTAACAACAACTTTACTTTTCTTTATGTGGTTGTAATCCTAGCACTAGGTAGGCGTGGGCAAGGGTGCTGTTAATTTTCAATTCTCTTCATTGCAGTCACAAAAGCATACAAAAATGAGCTCTTTCCCCTAAACCCAGAAGGAAAAAAAACAATTCTTTGACCCATCAAGTCTACACCTGTTCGCAAGTGTGTCAACCTTCTTTCGGTTGGCTAACAATTTTAATGTTAACTAAAATTACTTTTAATAACCAAAGCACTGAATAGTTAACTATTGTTTTCTCACTTCTCCCTTTCAACAGTTCAGTGGTCTGAATGAGAACGCCAAAAAAAACAAAAAAAAAAAAAAAACACTGGCGATTCTGGGTCTATACTGAGCACATCAAGAAATTTGCAAGACTAATTCAACTTCTTCATGAGAATTCTATACCAACTCTAAAAGAATAAACTTAAAAAGTCGCAGATTCTTATTTTCTTGATGACTCTTAATTTAAAGGGGTGGTTACGGATCCCCTTTTCCCACAAAAGGGGAAGTTTTAAAGAGCTTTTTGTTGTTAGAAAACTCCCCTAAGAGTCGTGCAACTCAACACGTCAACCAACTTACGCGCATTGTGCTTGACTTGGCCTACTTGCCTAGAGGAAGCCATTACAGATCACCTTCTTGAAAACAAGTTGAGTTTTTAAATGGTCTCAAACCTCCAGCATCAAAGGTACTAGACTCGAACTCAGTGTCCCTCTTGCAAATTATTAAAGGCAAGATATGAAAAAAAAAGTATCTAAAAGACAGGCTTAAACCGAAAATACAAAAAGCGGGCCGTTTCACCTAGAGTCTAAACACAAGCTCGCTCAGTTACATGCCCCAACAAAAAGTTGAACCCGAATGCCATCACAGAAAACAGCGCTCTCCGGACTTCAACAGCCCCACGGATTCCACAACGGACCTCAACATCCACTTTAAAGCTCCACACGCACCTCAGTTGCCACACTCCAAGGAATGTCCACGTTTCTCCGGCAGACAGTGCAAGCACAGCCTGAGAGCAACGTGTTGCATGGAATTCCTATGTGCCGCTGCCACCAGCGTCGGCCTCGGCGGCGGCATTCCTAACTGAAATAGGCATTCGGCCATTTTCTCAAAATACCAAACACAAAGCAGCTCTTTGCAAACTTGGGCCCTCTTGCTTCCTCTCCGCCACCAACCCGCGGGCGGTGCCTGGGCTCTGACCTCGCGCGCTGCCCACCACCCTAGAGGCGCCTTTCGGCCGGCCGCGGCCCCGAAGCCCCCTCCCCCGCCGTCCGCACTAGCCCGGGACCCGGCGGAAAGTTACCTCGCTACCGGCGTCCGATCGGGCCTGTACCGGGGCTCCGCGGCGCCCTCCCGAGGCTGTCGGCCCCCGGTCGCTGCGAGGGGCCCCACGCGGGCCGCCGCCGCCCCCGCGCCCGGAAGTTTGCGAACTTCGCTCCCCCACCGCGCAGACCCAGCGAGGGCCGCAGAAATCGCTGTCCAGCCCGCCGGCGGCGCCGCCCGTGCCTCGGGCTGAGTCAAGCGGGGTGGCCGCCTTCCGGGCCTGCTCCGACTGGGGGAGGGGGCGGCGAGCCTGGGACCGCGGCGGGGCCGGGGGCGGTGGACCCGAGGCCGATGGAGGGCGGAGGGGGAAGTTTCAGGACCGCGGTCACCAGCAGCGGCGCTCCGGCCTCCGCGGCCCGGAATCCCAGGGCCGTGCGGAAGAGCCGCCCCGTGCTCTGCTGGGGACCAGTGCCCACGCCGCTCCGCACCAGCCCCCGGCCCAGCCCGTGACTCGCTCCGTAACCCGATCCCGCCCCCGCCCGCCTGCCGCGCCGCCCGAGCCACAGTATCTGCAGATCAGCCCTGGACAGCGCCTCGCGCCGCTCCGCGCCTGCCCGCCGCCCTCCCCCGTCGCTCTCCCGGGTCCGCGGCGTCCTACCCTCTTAGCTGCGCGCCCACGGACGGCCGCCCCCGTCGCTCTAACTCCTTTTCTTTGTTGCCGGACTTTCGGGGGAGGGGAGGGAGAGAGGGGAAAAGTTGGGCGTCGAGGCCCGCGAGACCCGGTGTGCGATCGCGGAGCGGGATCAGACCGCCGGCCCTGGTCCTGCCGTCGCTGTGGTCCCGGCCGCCAGGGTCTGGGGCCCGCGGCCTCGGCGGCGCTCGGTCTGCTGCTGCTCCGCGAGCTCGCGGGAGCCGCACATTCCAGCACAGGACGCTGCGCCGCGCACCCGGACCGCGCCGCCGCCGCCCGCCCGCCGGACACGCCCCCTCGCCGTCTGCGCGCGCCCGTCGACACGCCCCCTTCCCGCCCGCGCGCGTGGCCGCTGAGCGCGCCCCGCCCCTCGGCCCCATGGCTCGATGTGGACTCCTGGCCTGCCTGGAGGAGCGCCTGGGGGGAACCTCACCTAATCTGCCCGGACCCCCACTCCCGCCTTACGCTCATTAAAGGGGCGGAACCTACTCCCTGTGCTTCTTTCTTTTATAAACAAATAGCAAAAGTTCCACCCAGCCTTCCCGTGCGTGCACGAGAATAGTAGTTGTTAGAGAAAAACGTACAGGCATTGACTGCCCTCTTAAGAAGTATTGTCACTGGCCTCTTAAATAAGGCTGAAGCCCTAGAAAATACTGTTCAGGCCTGGCGTGTGGGCTCTCACCGGTAATCCCAACACTCAGGATACTGTTGAGACTAGAGGATCAAGAGTTAGAGGCCAGGGTTCAAGATCAGCCTGGGCTACTTAGGGACACTAGTCCAAAAAATTCAAAACAATACAAAAAGGGAGATCGGGCCTGGCTGCACATGCCTACTTGAAAGCCTTGAGCACTAGGAGATCGAGGTCATCAACTACCACTTGGCAAATTGGGGGGATCAGACTCAGAATTAGACAGAGGCAGGAGGATTGCTGAGAGTTTGAAGCTTTAGTGTGTGCTATGAAACAAGTATCAGGCCAGCCATAGCTACAAAGTGAGACCTTTCTCAGTCAAGAACCAAATCTAAGTCTCCGCCTACAGATCTTTATGCTTCACTGTCATTTTTAAGCTTCGTGAAGGCAAATGCTTTCAAATTTCAAACTCTAACCCGGAGAAATGCAGTCCTTATGGGAGTTGAGGCAAAGCCAAGTTCAGCCCGTGGTGTCTTATAATGGGGACAGGAGTCTCAGGTCCTGTCCCTTCTCACCTGAAACGCCTTCTTAGCCTGCTTTAAATGCCTTCCTGAAACGTGGGCCTCGTAACCTTTAATTTGTAGTCACTGAACTACCAACTAAAAGTTTAAAGCTCTTGGTGGCACTCAAGGCCAGCATTACCTGATCTAAATGTGTGAACCTATTGTTAACATTACAACAGATGGAGTAGCAGGTGGGCACTCAGGGGCTGGAAGCAGAACTGCAGGTTTCTCTTTGACATTTTTTTTTTTTACCTCACTTTCCTGGCATGCTGTAGAGCCCATCTTTCCAAAGAACCCTACAATAAGTTAACTAGCTGGCACAAAGTTGAATGGGAGGTAGAATGAAAGTCCTAGAGTACTTGACCACCAAAGACTTCAGTGGCTTTTTTCTCTCCTGGGACAGTCTCCCTGTGTAGCCTAGGCAGGCCTCCACATTGTGGTCTTTCCGCCTCTAGAGTGTTGGTCTTACAGGTGTAGGCCACTGAGCACCAAAGTCTTTTCAGTGCAAGCCCTGTGCATCGAATCGGACTTGAAAAGAACCCCTAGCAGAGTGAAATTGAGGAAGAACAAATGAAAAGCCAACAACTCCTTCCCACTGAACTGGCGAAGTGCGAAACCCGGTTGGTGGCTTGAGCCAGCAATCCAAAAACTTGGATTTGGCAAGTATTTGGCAAAAGAACTAGAGTTCAAAGTCATTTTCAGCTTCATAGCTAGTCTGAGGCCAGTTTAGGATACATGAGACCCTGTCTCAAAAAGAGAGCCAGGCGTAGTGGCTCAAACCCACCGTGTAACCTAAGATAACCTTGAACGTTAGATTTTTCAGCCTGTGTCTCCCAAATGCTGGGATTAAAGGTTTGGATCCACACACCCAAGTTTTTGCAGTGCTGGGAGTCCTGAATGCTAAACTGTACTCTCCCAACTGCCCCTAATTCCAATCCAGCAATCCTTTCTTTCTTAAAAATAATAAAATAAAAAATCTAACTTGAGACTAAATGTTTTTCTCCTCTTGTTTTTTAGATTTTTTTCTTTCCTGTGGTGTTTTGTCTGTGAGGATGCCATAACCCCTAGAGCTAGAATTACAGTTGTGAGCCACCGTGTAGGTGCTGGGAATTAAACCTGAGCCCTCTAGAAGAGCACCCAGTGCTCCTAACCACTGAGCTATCTCTCCAGTTCCTAAATGGTTTTCCTTTTTTGTTGTTGTTGTTGTTGTTGTTGTTGTTGTTGTTTGTTCTTCAAGACAGGGTTTCTCTGTATAGCCTTGGCTGTCCTGGAACTCTTTGTAAACCAGGATGGCCTCAAACTCAGAGATTAGCCTCCCTCGCCTCCCTGAATGCTGGGATTAAAGGCATGCAGCACCAAGCCTGGATTGTAAATGGATTTCTTATATATGGATTTGTTGTTGCTGCTGCGGTTGTTGTTATCGTTGGTGGCGATGGTGTTTGCGTGCACGCGTGCGTGTGTGCATGCATGCATTTGCTGAAAATTGTCTCAAGTAGCCCAGCTTAGCTTCTATCTACTAAACTTGTCAGATTTGAGGCCAGTTGCTTGCCCTTTCCTTTAATCCCAGCCCTCGGGAAGCAGAAACAGAGGGATCACAGGTCTTGAGCCAGCCTAAACTACACGGTAAGTTCTAGGCCTGCCGGAGCTGCGAAGTGAGCCCCAGTCTGTGAAACAGAAAAGAAGGATATGAACTATTTCTTTTATGTCCAAAAGGGCACAAATGAAACCCGGCTTTTTCCAATTCCCGGGATGAATATCCTTCATTTCCTCCTCCGAGTGACTGCTAACTGGAAATGGTTTATTAATTGTGGATTTAGTCCGTCGTATTGTGATGCAAATAGACCAATGGCTCACGGCAGCTGCATTCGTTTAACATTTGCAGAGGCTATTGTCCAAGGGATGGAATATTCAAAGTGACCCAAATTATCATGACATGCAGGCCACAGGTCAAATTCAAAGCCAAATTACAAATCCATAGACTTCCGGGGGGAGGGGGGGGTTGGTCCTAAAAACGTGAATTCTTCACTGTTTTTGACAGACTAAAATCTATTTTGCCCTCTCAAAATGTAAAGAGCCACCGGATAGAGACTTTGCTCTGTGGGTGACTTATTTACCAGTGGGCTTCCCTCCCGCATCCGTCTTTCTTTTTTTTTTTTTTTTTTTTTCATTTCAATTACCTTATGCCCTCAATCATATTCAAAGCTCAGTGGAATATTGTGTTTGAACGTCCATGTGCTTCTCATTCCCAGCCCTTTCATCTTCTCTGTAGAAAAGAGCTTAGTTTGACCCCACACCAGTGCTCTATTGAGTTTTAATAATCTGCTTTTAACGTTTGTGTCTGCCTCAAGGCTTATGCTGATCAAAAATTAGAGTACAGTATCCCATCCTGATGTTGACATTTCTGTCTGACCTCTGAGGTCACCAATGAAAGCAAAGGCATACCCTGTGAAGGAATGAAGTAACCTACCCCTAGTCGCCAAGGAATTCCCAAAGTAAAGCTCCTGGGGGAGAAGCAAGAGAGAAAAACTCTTTTTAAATTTTGTTATCATTTCCAGTTTTTCCTTTCTTTAAGACCAGGTCTCACTTTGTAGCCCCTGGCTGACTGGAAACTCACTAAATCAGCAGTTCTCAACCTTCCTAATGTCCCCCATATCGTGGTGATCCCCAACCATAAAATTATTCCCTTGCTACTTCATAACTGTTGTGTTGCTGCCTTTATGAATCCTAATGTAAACATCTAATGCGGGACTCTGAGGGGGCCGCAGCCCACAGCTGGAGAACCACTGCACTAAGTAGTCCAGGCTGACATGGAACTTGGAAATCAGCCTGCGTCTGCCTCAGGTATTTTTATCTCGTCTTACCCCAGGTTCCATGAGACCCTATTTCAAACAATAAGGTAGAAAGAAGCCAAGGGAGATAATTCAGCTTTGATCTCAGGTACACACACACACACACACACACACACACACACACACACACACCTATGCACCTGAAGAATCAGAAGTTTAATGTCTTTAGCTCCATGCAAATTCAAGCAGCCTGGAATGCATGAACTATCTCAAATGATAATAAAAGGGCCAACGAGATGGCTCATCAGGTAAAGGCGTTTCCTGCCAAGGCTGAGGACCTGAGTTTGATCACAGGGTGAAAGGGGAGAAGTGACTCCCACAAACTGTCCTCTGACCTATACACAGGCATGCATGCATGAACGCACACACTAACGCAAGCACAGACGCAAGTCCCCCCGCCCCCCCACACACACACTCACACACACACACACACACACACACAGACACACACACACACACACACACCACACATTCCCTTGGAGGCAAAGGCTCATGAATCTCTGTAAGTTCAAGGCTAGCCTGGTCTATATAAGTGAGCTCCACGTCAGCCAAGAAACCTGCCTTAAAAAAAAAGTAGAAGGGGTTGGGGATTTAGCTCAGTGGTAGAGCGCTTGCCTAGGAAGGGCAAGGCCCTAGGTTTGGTCCCCAGCTCCGAAAAAAAGAAAAGAAAAAAAAAAATAGTTAAGGTAGAAAAGATGGAGCGTATTTGCAATAGAGGCATTCCAGTGTGGCCTGGTCTTGTTTACTGAGTATCCTTTATCCTACCTTCCTGCCGGATCTTGCCCTTTGGTTCTGATAACTGTAGCATGATTCAGATCCTCCAACGGCCAAGCAAATGTCTTCTACGCGCTGAGGAGGGACCCAGGCTGCAAGAGAACCAGAGGCTGAAGTGACCTCTCTCCTGGGCTGCTTTTGGAGTTCACTTCTTCTTTCCCATTCCCAACACACACGCACACGCACGCGCACACGCGCGCACACGCACACGCGCACACACGCACACACACACACACGTACACGCACGTACATGCACGTACACGCACGAACGCACTGGCCTCCTTGAACCCTGGCCGCAGATCCAATCCAATGTTCTGCTCTGGGGACCACCATTCTGCAAGCCTGCCCATCGCTCTGCCATTCCTTTAGAACTAGGAACGTCTTCTCAGTAGTCATAGTGTTTAAAATCCTATCGCTCTCTCCTTGACATCTATTGACATCTATTGCCGTTGTCTGAGGCAGCATGTATATAATGCAGCCCTGGCTGGCCCGAAGCTTACAGAGATAGCCCTCTGCCTCTGAGTGGTGTCTTACTGCTTTTTTTTTTTGGAACTGGGGACCGAACCCAGGGCCAGGCAAGCGCTCTACCACTGAGCTAAATCCCCAACCCCACTGCTTTAATTTCTTTAACACCCCTTCCTTTACTTCTTTAGCACTTGTCACTTAACATGCCAGCTTTTCTTTCCTGTTCGCTGCTAGATGGCTATTGAACTCAGATCCTTGCTCATGCTAGGCAAAAGGCCACCAAACTCCACTAATCTATTCTATTCAATATGTGTCTTTCTGGGGTTGGGGATTTAGCTCAGTGGTAGAGCGCTTGCCTAGGAAGCGCAAGGCCCTGGCCAATATGTGTCTTTCCTTACTGGAATTAAACTCCAGAAGGACAGGCAAAGTCACTTTTTGTTTGTAGAATCCGTAACTTGGCAGTGACAAATACTCCACAGGGATTTGTTCAATGAATTCCTGCCACAGCACCTTTATTTGAAGTCACAATCTCTCCTAGTAAGGAGTGCCTTTCCCCAGGCTAGCCCTACAGTGGTACCTATCACAGCCTTCCCCCTTGCTGAGTGCTGAGAACCTCCTTGAATCTCCTCTAAAGACTATAGACTGAGTAGATAGACATCTCTGCTCCCAGGGAAGAGCCCCTGCCCACTCCTTTGTTTGGATTCTTAACTGTAGCCATCACCCTCTAATTGCTTTCCCCTGCTGGAATGAACGTTCTGTTTGGGGTGGGGGTGGGGAGCCTGAGCTACAGGGTGTGATCCTGGCTCAAAAAAATATATATACATAATTATCCTGGGTGGTGGAGACAGATGACTTTAATCCCAGCACCCAGGAGACAGCGGTAGGTGAAACTCTTGAGTTCTAAGCCAATCTGGTCTACAGAACGAGTTCCGGGACAGCTAGAGTTACAGAGAAACCCTTATCAAAAGCCAAAAAAAGAAAAAATAAATAAATAGACAAACCAAAAACTCAATCTGTTTGGATTTTAGGTATCTTTTCATTTGTTCCCCACTCCCGGTGTGTGTGTGTGTGTGTGTGTGTGTGTGTGTGTGTGTGTGTGTGTGTGTGTGTTTATTTTTTGTAGTTTGTTTTGCCTTCTTGTGGTGCTAACGGTAAGCACAGATTCCACCTTGCTAGACAGAAACTCAGTTGTTGTGCAGTGACCCCAGCACATTTGCTGTTTTAACACAAGCTGCACAGCCTACCTTCTCCACAGCAGAACCCTTCTCTTTTTCTCTAGCCTTCGCCACTGTCCTTCCCTGCATTCTCCCTCCACTGGATATAGTAGGTAGTTCACAAAGCTGTAAAGACCATAGGGTTCCAGGTTCTTGGCTGTGCGCATGTGCACCCGTGCAGAGCAGGATGTCCAGGGTCCTGCTCTTCCACTGGTCTCTCACTGAACCTGAACTGAACCTGAACTGAAGCTGACCTTAACCAGCATAATCCCCTTCTTTATCTTTAAACTTAAATTGATTTTTTTCATCTCTAAATTTAATGTTTTCTAACAACCAGGTCTCTTGACATTACCCAAGTTGGTCTTGGACTCACTATGTAGTCTAGGAAGGCCATGGTATCCTTCTTCCAAATAGCTGGTTGTGATGGTTTGAAGAATGGCCTCCATAGAGTGTGGTCCCCAGTTGGTAGATGTGTTTGAGAAGGATTAAGAGGTATGGCCTTGCTGGAGGAGGTCACTAGGTCACTAGGGTGGGCTTTATGGTGTCAGAGGTCCACTCCATTCCCAGGTAGCTCTCTGTCTCAGTCACTGTCCTATTGCTATGAAGAGACATCATGACCAACGAGGAAAGCGTTTAACTGGGGACTGGCTTACAGTTTCAGGAGCATAGTCCATTATCATCATTGGCAGGGAGCATGGGAGTAGGCCAGGCTCTGGAGCAGTACCTGAGAGCTATGTCTTGAACCACAGACAGACAGACAGTACCTGGCATGGGTTTTTGAAACTTCAATGCCAGCCCCTGGTAAGACAAGCTAGCAAGGCCATAGCTTCTAATCTTTTTCAAATACTACCATTCTCTGATTACCAACCATTTAAATATATGAGCCTATGGGGGAGATCAGGATGTAAGCTACTGCTCCAGACCTGCCAGCTTGATGACTGTGGGCTCTAGCCCTCTGCTCTGGGAGCATGAGCCCCAATAAACTTTTTTTTTTAAATATTTATTTTATTTATTATATATGAGTACACTGTAGCTGTCTTCAGATACACCAGATCTCTTTATAGATGGTTGTGAGCCACCATGTGGTTGCTGGGAATTGAACTCATAACCTCTGGAAGAGCAGTCAGGTGCTCTTAACCGCTGAGCCATCTCTCCAGCCCCCCAATAAACCTTTTTAAAAGGTGCCTCAGTTATGGTATCTCTTCCCAGTAATAGACAAGTAACTAAGGCAACTGTTGCTACCAGTCGCTGTGGGGTTTTTTTTTTGTTTTTTTTTTTTTTTGGTTTGGTCTGGTTTGATTTTTTTGTTTTGTTTTGTTTTTTGTTTTTTAGATTTATTTAATGTATGTGAGTACACTGATGCTGTCTTCAGACACACCAGAAGAGGGCATCAGATCTCATTACAGATGGTTGTGAGCCCCCATGTGGTTGCTGGGAATTGAACTCAGGACCTCTGGAAGAACAATCGGTGCTCTTAACCGCTGAGCCATCTCTCCGCCCAGGTTTCTGTGTTCTACAAGTGAAAACAGTAAAGCAAAGCGTACCCATCCAAGGCCTATCCTGTTTAAGGTGACCGATGACAGCAAAGTCAGAGTCCTCCAGGAATCTGTCCTTCAAGCCAGTCTGGAGTTCCTTCTCTGGTTCATGAACTCTTGAACCCTTCCTCCATCAGTTCTTTGAGCCAGCAACCAAAAATATCTCCTACTCCCTCGGGTCTGATGGACGACTGACTGAAGACAATCTATGTTTGGAACTAGAGGCTTCTTAAGCTCCCTGTCTCCCCTCCAGCCTATTATGATCTGCCTGGGGAAGCCCATATTGTCTTCCACAGCGATTAAAATACTTAATACTTAGCACTGCTCTTTCGTTTTTGTTCTGAGATTCCTCGGACTGGCTGTGAACCCACTTGAACTTCTGATCCTCCTGCCTCCAGTGGATCCCAGGGTTTCAGGCATACTAGGCAAGCATTCTCAGAGCTGAGCTACCTCCCCACCTTGGCTTTTTTCCCCCTAAGTGCTGTGATTAGAGCCCAGGGACCTTGTGCAGCAACTGCTCTCTAATTCCTGCGCTACATCCGCAGCCCTCGGTGTTGGCTCTTTTTTTCTTTTTAATTAAATTATGTATTTTTATTTTTTGCATAATTGTTTGTGTGCATGTACCTACGTGCACGTGCACATGTTTGTGTGTGCCAGAGGAGGTCAGAAGAGGGTGTTGGATCCCCTGGAGCTGCAGATGGTTGTAAACCATAGGGTGGATGCTGGGAATGGAAATCAGGTCCTCCCCAAACAAGAGTTATATGTGCTCTCAATGGCTGAGCCATCGCTCCAGAGCATTGGCATTTTAACCTACAAAGCTAATCATCAACTTAAGACAACTGAGGATTTGACCAAAGAGACAGTTTAACCTACTCTTAGGGAAAGGTACAAAGTCCTATATAAGCTCCCCCAAGTGCCATAAGAAGTCTATTTTCCCACCATTCCCACTCCCCCACAGCCTCTTTTTTTGTCCAGGGGACAGTACCCAGAGCCTTGCACTTGTTAGACAAGCTCTCTCAGGAGCTGTGTCCCCAGCACCATCTTATGTCTTCCTAACAAGACCTGGAGGGCCTAGGGGTGATCTGTGTTGTATGCACTGAACTTGTTGATGGTCCCAACACATTTGCAAAGTCACACAGCTGACCGTGTTCCGAGTCATCCAAAGTTAAAACCAGGTACTGTTCCTACCAATAAATGTTTTCTATGTGACTGAACCTGAGCCTTTCCATTGTCTTCAAATTATCACTAAACCTAGAATGGTCAAGGGGGTGGGGATGGGGGTGACAATATGAAGTTCCAACGAGGATGGTAGGCAGTGCCATAACTTGAGACATTCTTAGTTTCTTTCTTTCTTTTTTAAGATTTATTTATTTATGATATATAAGTACACTGTAGCTGTCTTCAGATACATCAGAAGAGGGCATTGGGTCCCATTACAGGTGGTCGTGAGCCACCATGTGGTTTCTGGGATTTGAACTCAGGATCTCTGGAAGAGCAGTCAGTGCTCTTAACCACTGAGCCATCTCTCTCTAGCCCCTCTCGGTTTCTTATAAACATTTAACATATAACTCCAACATCTCGTTCCTAGATATCATCCTAAAGAAAGAAGACATGTGTCTCACAAAGAACTTGTAGAAAAGCTCAAAAGGATAACTAAAAAAAGCAAAATTTCAATTGTACCCATATAAGTAAGAAATAACCAACAGGCCAGAAAGATGGACTCAGAGGTAAGAGCATGAGATGGTCCTCTGGGAGTCCTGGGTTCAAGTCCCAGAACCCATGAGGGAGTTCACAACTAGATATAACTGTGATCACGGGGAATTCACCCTCTTCTGGCCTTCATAGGTGCCATGTATGCATGCAATACAGACACAAATGCAGGTAAAATCATCATGCACAGAAAACTAAATGAAAATAAATAGTTAAAAAGATACAGCTAGAATCAGTAGCACATGTCTGCCTATAGTTGCAGGCAGGTAGAGTCAAGAGGACCAGGAATTTAAGGTCATCCTTGGCTACACAGAAAACTGAAGGTCAGGCTGAGCTACCAGAGATCCTGTCTCAAAAGAATAGAGAAGAGCTGGTAAAATAGCTTAGCAGGGAAAAAGTGCCTACTGTCAAACCTAGCAATCTGAGTTCACTTCTCAAGAGCCACATGGTAGGGCTGGAGAGATGGCTCAGAGGTTAAGAGCACTGACTGCTCTTCCAAAGGTCCTGAGTTCAATTCCCAGCAACCACAGGGTGGCTCACAATCATCTGTAATGGGATCCAATGACCTCTTCTGACATGTGTCTGAAGACAGCTACAGTGTACTCATATACATAAAAATAAATAAGTCTTTAAAAAAAAAATCCACGGGTTCAGCCTGGTTCAGCCTGGGTTCAGTCCCCAGCTCCGAAAAAAAGAAAAAAAAAATCCACATAGTAAAATCCATCCCCCGAGTTCCACACATGGCCTACGCTTAAATACACACAATGTTGTGTAATTTCTCGGGGTAGGATGGGGTGGTTGGTTTTTCAACACAGTAGCCATGGCTGTCCTATATCTCTCTGTGAGCATCAGGCTGACCGACCTGTCAGAAATCCACCTGCCTCTGCCTCTCCGGTGCTGGGATTAAAGACCACCACAATTTGGCAATAGATGTAATTTTTTAAAAAATTAAATAACTTGAAAAGAAAACTATAACTGTACTCATGCGGCAGAATCATAACGTTAGAAGTAAAAATTTCTCAATCAGCCTAATTTATTTGGGGCTGGGGGATGGCTCAGTGGTTCAGAGAACTTGTTCTCTTCCAGAGTTCAGTTCCCAGCATCCACTTAGTGACACACACCCATCTATTCCAGGGGATCTGACACTTTCTAATGCACTTACAAATATGCAGGCAAAACAATCACAGGGAGAAACTAAATATCTAAAAACATGTTATAGAAATGAATAAAAGTATTTGGGTCCTGTTTGGGACACAGCTTAGTAGTAGAATGCAGGCATATCACAGATGCTAGGTGTGACCACCATGCAAGAAGGTACACACGCACGCACACACACACACACACACACACACCTGAATCATACTTATCTTTAATAGATGATTATATATATATAACATATATGACATATATACATGTATACACATATATATACATATATGCATACACACATACACACACGCACACACATACATATGTAAAATAGAACTAGAGGTCACACTATATAACCTAGGTTGACCATAAACTCACAATAGACACTTGCTTTAAGTTGCTCAATTCTGGAAACATTGGACAATGGAAAACATTTGCGTAGCATACTCACAGCCTAGCATGCTCACAGCCATGCCTAGTATGTTCACAGCCATGCCTAGTATGTTCACAGCCATGCCTAGTATGTTCACAGCCATGCCTAGCACGCTCACAGCCATGCCTAGCACGCTCACAGCCATGTTTAGCATGCTCACAGCCATGCATCAGATGAGTAGCAAACGGAAACAAAAATACAGTAAGATGCTAATTTCTTGGAATTTGAAGGAAAGAAAAAACAAGTATTGTTTTTCAGTCTCCCCTAGAGTTAAATTATAGGACCTTTATATCACCACCACATTCTCTTGGGCCCAGCAACTCCACATCCTCAGTACTGTCTTCACTCCTAACCCCTGGCAATCATTGATTGGATTTGAGTCTCTATCTAGCCCTTCCCCAAGCTATACAAATGGTGGGTGTGGTAGATCACACCCATAATCTCATTACTTCAGAGGCTAAGGCCAGAGAACAGGCAGGAATTCTAGGCCTGCAAAAGATACCACTATCAAAAGACACCATCCTTACAAAACGAAAACAAAACAATCCTTGATTTTCCTAAGTCTCTTCGCAGGAACCAAAAGAAGTTTGATTCTACCTCAGGAGAGAGAGAGCTCCAGGCCACACCCAAGAGTAAATGACAAACTATCTTACCTCCCTCCCTTACTTGGTTCTTCTAAAGCTCTCCCTCTTCCCTGTATTTTAAGACAGGTTCTCACTATGCTGTTCTGGTTCTCCTGGGATTCACTGTGTACACCATGCTGGCCTCTGCCTTCTGAGAGTCGGGAGTCACTGCACCCAGATCAATCCCTTTAATACTATTTATTTTATTCATTTTCTTTTTAAGATCAGGTCTTATCCCCAGGACCTGCGTACTGGAAGGAGAGACCTAATTTCCATAAGACGTCCTCTGACTTACACACATAGAAGTTATACACCCAAACATAAACACAAAGACATAAAAATAATTTAAGAGGGTTGAGGAGACAGCCCTCCGGTTAACAGTACATAATGCTCTTACAGAGGACTTAGATTTGATTTCCAGCACCCGCATGGTGGCTTCTAACCAACCACAATTTCAGTTCCAGGGGATATGACGTCATTTCCTAACCTCTAAGGACACAGGACACAAGACACTCACATGATCCACATACTTCCATGCAGACAGAACACTCATACACATAATAAAGCAAATATATACATGTTACACACAAATATATATCCAATTCATATAAATCACTCTATTGTATGTATATAATTTATACTATATATAAGATGTATGCTATTATATATTAGTGATAATACCTTTAATGCCATCTTTCTTTTTTTTTTTTTTGGTTCTTTTTTCCGGAGCTGGGGACCGAACCCAGGGCCTTGCGCTTCCTAGGCAAGCGCTCTACCACTGAGCTACATCCCCAGCCCCTAATGCCATCTTTCAAGAAGCAGAGGCAACCCTGAAGAGACTCAAAGAGCCTTAAAGAGCAGAGGCTCGGGGCTGGGGATGTAGCTCAGTGGTAGAGCGCTTACCTAGGAAGCGCAAGGCCCTGGGTTCGGTCCCCAGCTCCCAAAAAAAGAACCAAAAAAAAAAAAAAAAAAAAAAGAAAGAAAGAGCAGAGGCTCTTTAAATTTGAGGCCAGCCTGGTCTGTGCAGACAGCTCCAGGCCAGCCGGCGCTGTGCAATGAAACCTTGTCTCAAAAGCAAAGCAAAACTAAAACTAAGAAATGATGACGTCAGTGCAGAGACTTGTATCTGGCCAAACTGCTGAGAAGAAAGGGCTGTAAGTCCTCCCTCCCTCTAAACGGGAAATCTCTATCAACGCCCTCCCCTCTGAGGCTCACGGAATGTCAGGGACGGGGAGGCCGAGTGTAATTAAGAGGCAGAGGATGCTAGGAAGCGCAAGGCCCTGGGTTCGGTCCCCAGCTCCGAAAAAAAGAACCAAAAAAAAAAAAAAAAAAGAGGCAGAGGATGGGCGAGAGTTGAGCAATGCTGTCGTCACATGGGCTCTCTGCAGCTGTGGCTTCTGGTCCTACTCAACAGACTCAGTCACCGTCCCAGCAGGAACTGAGTGAGCTCAGTGAGTCACACAGCAAGGTGTAAATGTGGGAAAGGGATGTCTTGGGGGTGTTCTGGGGTGAGAGGGAGGAGTTTCGGCTGGGTGTGACCAAGACATGTATGGAAGCATGAAATTGTCGAGGAGTAAAGAAGATATTAAACAAGGTCACACAAATAACAGTCTGAGGGAGGTCATAAAAGGGCAATGGAGAATGAGTGCGATCAGAATACATTACATGCGGTTGTGGAAAGCCATAATAAACTAATAATTATGAATGAAAATGAGGATATGGAGAAGGTTTTTATTGTAGATAGGAGGGAGAGGACAGGCAGAGGCGTCTGGAAGAGGCCAGACTGAAGTTCCAGCAGAATAGGAAGGGGAGGGAGCGAGAGAGGGAAGAGGGGAGAGGGCAAATGGGGAGGGGCAAAGAGAGAAGCTGAGGACCAAAGGGGGGGGGGGAGAGAGAGAGAGAGAGAGAGAGAGAGAGAAAGAGAGACAGAGACAGAGACAGAGACAGAGACAGAGACAGAGAGAAACTGGGGCAAGGGCAACTCAGGAGCTGGAGAGGTAGGACCGGGTGAGAAGCTCTGAGGAGACAGGACTCTGTAACATGTATGTGGGATAATACTGGGAGGGCCTGGTGGCCAGCAGCCACTTTGATACATTAATAAGCACCTGTTAGCCATTTATCCTGAATTTCTTAAGGACCTAATGTATTAAGCATGATTAATAGACACCAGTAAAAAGAGCCTTTTTTTTTTTTTTTTTTTTTTTAGCACATCTTGACGTTACGTGTGGCAGTGCCTGCTTGTAATCTCAGCACTTGAGGAACATGAAAGAACATTTCAGTCTCTCTCAGAGTCATAGGGAATTATTTGTGGCAATCCTCCTCTCCTAGCCTATGGGAGACTGTCTCAGGAAAAATGTGTAGCGTAGCCTAGTGACTCACAGACTCACAATTCCAGCACTTGGAAGGTATCTGCACTCAGATCTCTCTGAGCTGGAGATCAACAGCCTGGTAAGTTCTAGGCCACCCTGAGCTACATACATCTCAGGGTTTCTCTGTGTGACCCTGGCTATCCTGAAATGCTCTCTGTAAACCAGGGTGGCCTCTAATTCAGAGATCCACCTGCCTCTGCTTCCTAAATGCTGTGATTAAAGAAAGGCGTGCCGCTGCCACCACCCAGCCCAGCACTCACTTCCATCTCAAGGTTACCTTTATCTGTCAGGATTTTATTAGGCTCCTTCTCTAAGGCAAACCCGTGGAGGCGAGAAAGAAGAAGGCACGGAAGTAGGAAATGGGTTTTGACCTTCCCTGGTTTAACCCAGATGAGGAAATAGAGCAGGCTGCTGCAAGCGGCAGGCAAGGAGGAGTTTGCACTTCAAAGCAGACACCACTGCTAGCTGGAGGTTGGGGCAAGCTTCTGGAGGTAGCAGCTTCGTCTTGCCGGAAACTAAGCAGCCTCTGGCCACAGTTTATGAGAGGCTTGATTTCGGGCTGTTCCTAATGTGTCATTCCAGTAAAGACAGAGACCAGGAAAGTCTGGCAAGCGGTAAAGAGCTGTATGGGACCTAAGCTGAACCGGAACCGCGAAACAGCAGGAGTTGGATCGAAGTAAGACTGAAGAGAGATCGTGGAACCAGGGCAGGATATGGAACAAACAAACAAAAAACTATCGCGGAACCGTTCCGTATGGGACATGTCAGCTCCAAAGGAAACTCCATTTCACCAAATTCCAAAAGGCAGACAGGACCAAAGCCTATCCTGTGGTGCCTATTAGCAAACCAAAGAGCATGCTGGCCTGGAAGCTCCCTCACAAGTGCAGGCTCCACATTTCTTTTTTTTTTTTTTTTTTTGGAGCTGGGGACCGAACCCAGGGCCTTGCGCTTCCTAGGTAAGCGCTCTACCACTGAGCTAAATCCCCAGCCCCAGGCTCCACATTTCTAAAGTTCTTCTCCTCCCTTACGGTAAACAGCCCCACCTCACGGGCTCTCTCCTCTCCCCGCTCCCCAATTTCTTATAACCCTGCTGTTTCGGCTGAAAGGTCTTGGCTCCACCTCTTTTGCACGGCTCCTGATTCACTCATGACCAGGTCCTGTTTGCTGGTCCCGTTCAGTCTACTGTTTTTTTCTCTCAGCTCTGGTCTCTTCCAGATGCCTCTAGCTGTTCTCTCATATTTTGATAAAGATCGTCACTTTAACCATACAGAGCAGCCATGTCCTCAGTTCATACTTGTCTGGGTAACACCAGCTCCAGTGAGGTAATGTTTGCCATAGACTGGGTTTGAAGTGAAGCCTAGCTCCGGAGAACAAGAGTGTCTCAGTGGTTAGGAGCATACTCACCCTCTGCTGCTATTCCAGAGGACCTAGGGTTCAATTACCAGCACCCACATCATGGCTGACAGTTATGTGTGTGACTCTGGTTCCAAGAGATATGATGTCTTTTTCTTACCACTGCTCTGGTGCACAGGCATATATACATGCAAGCAAAACACCTATACTCACAAAGTAAATTAAAATTTAAAAAAAATTTTTTAAAGATTTATTTATTTTATGTATCGAAGTAGTTGTCTTCAGACACACCAGAAGAGGGCATCAGATCTTATTACAGATGGTGGTGAGCCACCATGTGGTTGCTGGGAATTGAACTCAGGACCTTTAGCACAGCAGCCAGTGCTCTAACCGCTGAGCCATCTCCCCAGCCCAAAACAAATTAAAAATAAAAAAGATTCAGACTTAGGAGAAAGTTACTTTCAAGAACATAGGTCAGGGGTGCGTATTAGTCAGGGTTCTCTAGAGTCACAGAACTTATGGAATGTCCCTCTCTATATTAAGGGAATTTACTATCATGACTTACGGTTCTATTAATCCGGCAATGGGCAGCTGTGGATGGGAAGCTGAGGAATCTAGCAGTTGCTCAGGTGGGCCTTTCAGCTGGTCTCCTGTAGACGCTGGACTCCTGAAACAGTGGGTTCCAACAGATGTGCTGGTAAGTAGAGTGAGTGTTCCTTCTTCTAATGTCCTTTTGTTGGCCTCCAGCACAAGGTGTGGCCCAGATTAAAGGTGAGTGCCACTAAGCCTGGATCTCTGACTTGTTTTGTCCCAGATGACCTTGAACTCTAAAGGACCCTGAGACTCCTTGCCTCAGTCTCCTGGGATTAAGAGCACGTACTACCTTGACACTATGCCCCAAGATCTCCATATCAAGATCCAGGTGAGAAACTCGTGTCTTCCAGCCTGAAGATCAGGATCGCAGGTGAGCCCTCCAGTTCTGGATTGTAGTTCATTCCAGACGTGGTCAAGTTGACAACCAGGAATAGCCACCACAGCATTGTGCAGTCAGGCCTTAAACTTTTGATCTCTCGGATGTAACCTCACTGGCAGCTAAGGTGACAGATCTGTACCAGCAGGCCTGGCAGCTGCAGTCATTTTAAAATGTACTTTTCTTTCTTTGTTTTCTATAGAATTTTCCCGGACTTAGAGAAGGATTGCATTCAGGGCTGGAGAGATGGCTCAGGGGTCCAGAGTCATATTTTCCGGGACACATATGACGTTGCTGCTTACAATGTCAGTTCCAGGTGACCCCCACATTCTTCTGGCCTCCACAGGAACATGCATTCGTGCACATATTCACACATGGACACACACAGAAATGTACGTAATTGAAAATAGTAAATATTATTTTTAGAAAGAAAGAAAGGAAGCCTAACCATTCTCCAGGACAGTATTTTTTTTTCAGACCTTAAATGTTTTATTTATTCACTATTTTTGGTTTTGTTTTTTGTTTTTTTTTTAATGTGTATTTTGCCTGTTTGTGTGTCTGTGCACCACTACATACCTGGTACCTGAAGAAGGAATCAGATCCCTAGAACTGTAGTTATAGACAGTTGTGAGCTGTCACGGGTGTGTTGGGAATCAAACCTGGGTCCTCTGGAAGAGCAGCCAGCACTCTTAACCCCTGAGCTCTCTGTCCAGCCCCAATGAGTAATTAATTATTAATTATTCTGGGGGCATGTGTGATGTGTGTAGGAGGAGGTAGGAAGGCAGGTGTTCTAACACACAGTATGTGTGGGGATCAGAAGACAACTTTTGAGAGTTATCGCTCTCCTTCTACTCTGGAATCCAGGATTCAGCTTGTCAGGTTGTCACAGAGCCATCTTACTGACCCACGTTTAAGAATGTAATGATTTGGACTGGGCTTTGTGACACATACTTTAATGCCAGTACTCAGGAGAAAGAGACATAAGAATTTCTGTGAGCAGAGTGGTGTTTTGCACACTTTTAACCTCAGCACTCTCGAGGCAGAGGCAGAGGCAGGTGACTCTCTGAGTTTGAAGCCAGTCTGGTCTATGGAGTGAGTTACGGGACGGCCAAGGCACCAGTCAGGACTACATCTTGGAACTCACTCCGTAGACCAGGCCAGCCTCAAACTCACAGAGATCCTCCTGCCTCTGCCTCCCAACTACTAGGATTAAAGGTGTGTGCCATTTTTTGTTGTTGTTGTTGTTGTTGTTGTTGTTATTTTTAAGACTTCAATAAAATATTGGTTCTTTTCTCTGTCATTGCCTGAAATGTCTTAATCCCTTAGGAGAGCGTGAGTGTGAGAGGTGAAAATGTTTATGGGAGACATCTGGAAGGCCGCATCATCCCTTAGCTGGTTCCGCCCCTCTCCCTCCTCTGTCCTCTGAATTCCCCTGCTGCGCTGTATAATATTAAGATTCATTTGCCTGCCCTCAGAGCAGCTTGGGGACCTGACTAAGATCTGAGATGCAAATGTTAGCTTAAACCATGTGACAGTGGAGCATCGACAGGAAACCCACGTATTTCGGTGTGAGCCAACCTCGGGAAGTCCCGTTAGCTCACGGTGTGGTGTTCTTCCGGGCCTGCCCCCTTTGGTTCTGGGGTACTTCAGTTTGGGAGGCTGTTACTGAGGCGATGGTCTCCATTGTGAGGGTAGCCTCCCGGGGCAATTGACATCCACAGGGGTTAGGCTACTGAGGAACACTGGGGAGTGGACATCAAAGGCAATTATTGAAAAGCCCAGCTTTGGGGAGTGAATAGAAGCAGTCACAGAGAATGTCATTGGGAGATAAATTCCTTCGGTTAAAATTCTGAAAATGAAACCCCAGGGCTTTCTATGAATAAGAAGTTTGCAGCTAAAGAAGTGGCCAGCCTGTGCTTCCTGTGGTTGAGTGTCTCATGTTTGCAAATACACTTCATCCCAGTGCCTCAAACACAGTTCGATAACGTTTCCCAAGTCCTCACATCTGTTCCCTCCACAGTTTCTTCCTGCCTGCCCCGTAGTAAATAATTACACTCCCTGCTATGCACAAGATACTGCTTCAAGCAATCTGACCGTGACGGGGTGAGCAGAGAGACACACGGGAGGAACAGGACTCCTGAGTTACCACCTTGACAATTACATCTGTCAGGATTCGCTCCAGGGGGGAGAAACAAATTCCTCTCTAGCCCATCACAAAATCTAGTAAACCTGATGTTTGAGGGGGTCCCCGTAAACTGAGAGCCCCCCCCCCCCGCTTCTTTCAGTTTTTGATTTGTTTTGAGATGGGATCTTATGAGGTAGCCTAGACAGGATGGAACTCAGAAAAATGTTATACTCTATAGATGGACATGGTGTTCTAACTATAATCCCAGCACTTGAGAGGCTGATGCAGGAGGATTAGGAGTTTGAATCCTGCCTGAGCTACATGTCGAATTCCTGTTTAAAACACCAAGAGCAGCAGCAGCAGCAGCAACAATAACGAAAATCTAAAGCTATATGCTCACATTTATTCTGATAATGAGTGGTCTAAGGTAGGGCCAACCGGGACTACAAAGGGAAAATGGTGTCTCAAATAAAAACTAACTCTGGAGATCTTGAACTGAAATTCAGATAACTTTGGGGGGCTGGGGGGGTGCGCTGCACAGTGGGGATCAGGTCTAAGCTCTGGTGTCTGCTAAGTGTGGCTATATCACTGAACCACATCTAAAGCCCAGGAATCTCAAAGAGCTTTGAGAAGCTAAAAACATTCAGAAGAATGTGGGCGAAGCAGGGACAGACAAAAACATATAAGTCTCACAGCGACAGGATACGTCACAGCTATTCACTCGCTCCCCCGTTGCTTGCCTAAGAACACGAGCTCTGTGCTGGGTTCACAATCCTTCTTTGAGCACAGATGTGGTTGAGGCATGGAGTTTCTAGGCCGTGTGGGGCTGACATTGTAGCTTCTGTGGTTACAGATCTGTCTCCACGGGAACCGAGCTCCAGCCTTCCTTTGTTTCTTGCATGGAATAAATGAAGCTCAGAGTCACGAGCAGAGATCAGAAGAAAGAAAAAAATGAGACCCACCGCCACCATTTATAATTCTGGGTTGTTCTCTATGTGTATATCATCATTAAAGGCGTCTGCATATGTGTATGTGGCTAAAAAATAATCAAAGCTCTTTAGAGCCAGGCATGGTGGTGCATGCCTATGATACAGTACATGGGAGGGAGAAGTAGGGAGAAGCAGGGAGTAGCAGGGAAAAGAAGGAGAATAAGGAGTTCAAGGCCACCCTTGGTTTCGTAGTGAGTTTGAGGCCAGTCTAAGGTTAGACACAAGACCCAGTTTTAGAAGACAAACCCCTCTCCCCTCCCAGATAAATCTCTTCAAACTTGTGGGGTTTCCCCTTGATAGGAGCAAATGTTTTCTGTGTGGGTTGCTGGAAGATTCAGGAGCTCAGAAATTCCTATGACAATATTGTGCCCTCGGAATTTGAAAACCAGTCTTGGGACAGGATGAAGACATAGTGTTGTGTTCTATAAAAATGAAGAGAGAAGGAATGTGTTTGGTGGACGTGCAGTCAGGTGTGGGGGAAGGGGGTGCCTCCGAGGGCCTTGCTGAGGCCTCCCTTCCCCCTGAGGGACCAGCCACATGATGAGTGTAGTACAGACTGAGTCTATTTAGGGCATGGGAGGGGAATTGAGAGAGTAGTAGAGACAGCTAAGGCCGAGGACCTGAACTTGACCTCCAGAACCCACATGGCGGAAGGAGAGAACAACTCCTGCATGTTGTCCTGTGACCCTCACACGTGTGCAACCGTTAGTGGAAGCAGCTGGTAGAGACGCTTACAGGTGATTAAAGGGCAATGCACTCGGGTGCCTTCTCTACAGCCCGGGGTCTGCAACTGCAGACACAATCAGGATGCTGCTGCGTATGGCTCCATGGCATGGCTCTTGCAGAGGATGGGAGTTTCCTTCCCAGCCCCTGTGTTGTGTCGTTCACAACTCCCTATAACTCAAGCTCCAGGGGATCCAACACACGCCTCTAGCCTCCATAGGCACCTGTGCACCTCTGCATATACCCCACCACACATGTACACAATTTAAAATAAAATATTAAAAAAGAAAAGCAAGGGCTGGAGAGATGGCTCAGTGGTTAAGAGCACTGACTGCTTTTCCAGAGGTCCTGAGTTCAAATCCCAGCAACCACATGGTGGCTCACAACCATCTGTAATGGAATCCGATGCCCTCTTCTGATGTGTCTGAAGAGAGCAACAGTGTACTTATATATAATAAATAAATAAATCTTTAAAAAAATTTTAAAAAAAAGCAAATTGCATCTGGCTTAACATATTTGACCACCCTACTTCTCTTTTTTGCCTGAAAACAATTGTGCCTTTATTATTATTATTGTTATTATTATTATTATTATTATTATTATTATTATTATTATTTTTGGTTCTTTTTTTCGGAGCTGGGGACCGAACCCAGGGCCTTGCGCTTCCTAGGCAAGTGCTCTACCATTGAGCTAAATCCCCAACCCCACCTTTATTATTTTTATTTTTGGTGTCTGTGTGTATTTTTTTTTCTTTTTTTTTTTTCTTCATTCTTTTTTCGGAGCTGAGGACCGAACCCAGGGCCTTGTGCTTTCTAGGCAAGCGCTCTACCACTGAGCTAAATCCCCAACCCGTGTGTGTATTTTTTTATACACAGAGTTTTATGAAGCCAAGATTGGCTTCTGACTGGCCAGGTAGCAGAGGCTGGCTGTGAATTCCCGATTCTTTTGCCTTTACCTCCCGAGCGGTTGGTTTTCGTTATCTGAGTCTCGGCTCACATAGCCCAGGTGCTTTCCTGGTTTTTGTTTTTGAGCCAGGGTCTCACACGAAGTTGCTATAGAGATCAGGCTGGCTGCCTCTGACTACCTGGATTAAAGTTGTTTGGCACTGTGCCCAGCCCCGCAACCACTCCTATCACCCCCCTTTTTGAGAAGGTATATGTAGTCCAGGCTAGCTCTTTAAAAACAAGGACAAGGTTAGAGTCCATCTGGCTGATGGGACTTAGGATGTGAACAGGACCCCCAGAATTCCATTCCTCTCTTCTCTTTCCTGAGGAATCATGGGAGTGGGGGTGGTGGGAGGTGGGAGATGATCTCTCACCTCACACCTCTGCCAGTTGCTAGCGTAATGGAAGGGCTTCCGGCAGAGATCAGGTTAGAGCTTCCCATCAGTACTGGCTCTCTGAGGTTTCTCGGATCATATAGACCATATGGAAATCACCTCAAGGAGAAGACTTTCCAAAGCAGCTGACAGCAATCAAGCTAACCCTGTGACTGGAAAGGTGGGGCTTCCTTAGCTAAGCCTCCACGGGACACGAGGAAGCTAGCCGCTGAAGGTATTCGTTCCAAGACAAATTTTGGTACTATATGAAAGACTGGAAAGGAATTTTCCCTGTAACTCGGACAGGGAGAATTAGCTTAAGGCCTGTCAAGAATCTGCAGGGAGTCGGGGGCATTGAGACCCTTCCTCCTGTTTTCTGCCAGGTTCGAGTCTGGAAAACTGCTGATCTTTTGCAATCTCCCTCCGCCTTGTTCTCTGCTGGAAATGTCAACATTGGAGAAAAAGCATTAAACCAGAGAGCAGGCTTCAGGTGGGAGGAGCAATGGTTTTCAGAAGTACAAGAATTCAACTAAAACTCCAGCATTACTCAAGAGTTGAGGGTTTTTCCTTTTTTTAATTTTTGTTCTCATTTTTTATTTTGTGTCTATGGGTGTTTTGCCTGCACGTATGCCTGGTGCCCATGACAGCCAGAAGAGAGCACCAGATGTCCCGGGATTAGAGTTACAGACCCTTGAAAGCTACCATGTGGGTGCTGGGAATTGAACCCAGAACCTCTGGAAGAGCCCTGGTGCTCTTAAGCAATAATCCAAGCTTCCAGTCTCTTGTTTCTTAGATCTTTTTCCCCCTGTGTCTCTGTGAGTGCTTGCGTGTATGTGTATGCCACAGAAGTCAGGAGGCCATAGTTCCCCTGAAATGGAGTTTCAGATAGTTGTGTGTTACCATATGGGTGCTGGAAACCAGACCCAAGCACCCTGCTCTTAACCACTGAGTCATCCTCCAGCCTCCCTGGGTTTCCCACCCCCACCATTTTTTGAGAGGCAGAGTCTCACTTTGTAGCCCTGGCTGGGCTGGAATTCACTATGTAGACACAGTGACCTCGAACTCACAGGGATCCTCCTGCCTTCCCCCCCCACCCCCCCCAGTGTAGGGATTAAAGGTATAAACCCCTCACTCATCTGGTCTGTTTTAGGGTTTGTTGTTGTTTTTAATGTGCATTGGTGTTTTGCCTTCACGAGGGTGTCTTACAGACTGTCGTGAGCTGCCATGTGGGTACTGGGACTGGAACCCAGGCCCTCTGAAAGAACATTCAGCAGTCTTTAAAGATTTCTTTATGTAATATGTGTACACTGTAGCTGTCTTCAGACACACCAGAAGAGGGCATCAGATCCCATTACAGATGGTTGTGAGCCACCATGTGGTTGCTGGGATTTGCATTCAGGACCTCTGGGAGAGCAGTCAGTGCTCTTAACCACTGAGCCTTCTCTCCAGCCCCTTGTTTAGTTTTCAAAGACAGAGTGTGGTGGCACACACCTTTAATCTCAGCACTCGGGAGGCAGAGGTAGGTGGATCTCTGTTAAGTTTGAAGCCAGCCTGGTCTACATAATGAGTTCCAGACTGGCCTGGGCTACCCAGTGAGACCTGATCTCAAAACACTGATGATCAAGACTCTTCCAGCCCTCTGGGTTGCTGCTGTCTCCTGGTGAATTACTTCTGCCCTTCCCCACACCTACCGTGAAAAAGCCCTTGCATTTCTCTCCATCTCTCTCTCTCTCTCCAGCATCTGCATTCCCTTCTTCTTGGGGTTTGGGCTTTGTAGTCTCTAAGATCTCTTTCTTCCTATGTCCCCACCTCCATCCCCAGTGTATCGCCTTTCCTTGGGAGCCAGCTGGGCACAGCAACTTGCTTCTAACAGAACACTGAAGAAGTGACAGGTGCCAGCAACTTCCAGAATTCGAATCCCAAAGGGGTCTGTGGTACCTGTCTGGCTTTCCCTCTTAGCCTTCACTGTGGGGGAATCAGCTACCATTGTGAGCACACCTGTAGAGAGAGGGCTTCTTGACAAGAGCTGGTGTCTCTGGCCTATCTAGGGCAGATACACTACCTACTGAATCTTCTCTCAGTTGATGACTAGAACATGAACTGACCCATGATTGCCCCCACTCCCACTTTTTAAAAAGAAAAGAAAAAAACCACAAAAACAAACAAACAAACAAACAAACAAAACCAGGTTCTCTCTGTAGACCAGGCTGACTTTAACCTCAGAGGTCCTCCTGCCTCTGCCTCCCAGAGTACTGGGATTAAAGTCCTGCGACCACAGCACCTGGCCCATAATTGCTATTTTGAATGGCACACTCTGACCCATAGAACCCAGAGAAACTGGTGGGAACAGGTTTTAGAGAGACATTTGTGTCCTTCCTTTTGGCTATGAGACTATTGAAACAATGGCTCCCAAGAAAGTGGAATTTCTTTTAGAGCCTGTTGCTGAGAGAAGGAAAAGCCTGGGGCCCTTGTGTTTTATAAAAAGAAAGAATGACCCAGGAGTACGGTTGTAGAGGTGAGGTGTGTGTAGGGAAGGAGATGCATCTGAGGGCCCCAGCTGAGACATCCCTTCTCCCTGAGGTACCAGCCACAGGACCCTGGATATAGTATGGAATAGAGTTTATTTAGGGCATGGGGAGGGGAATTGAGGGGGTAGAGACAGAGAAAGGCAGAGGAAGAGAGAGAGAGAGAGAGAGAGAGAGAGAGAGAGAGAGAGAGAGAGAGAGAGAGAAGACCGGTCATGTCATGTGGAGAGAGAGGGGGAGGGGAATGGGGAGAGAAGGGACAGAGAAGGAAGAGGGGAAGAGAGTAAGAGCAAGAGAATGAGGAGGGGGCAAACAGCCCCCTTTATACAGAGTCAGGCACACCTGGCTGTTGCCAGGTAACTGTGAGGCGGAACCTAGAAGAAATGCTAACAGCCCTGGTATAGTCAGCAGGGGAAGCTTGTCTCAGTGCTGACAACTTATTAAACCACCGGGTAGGACAGGTGAGAGTTCAGACAATGAGGGTGGGCAGGCTTTATACCTTGACTGGGGCTACTCAAGTTATGCATACCTCTTGCCCTCCATTTAAACCCAAACCATACGTCAGGAGTCCAGAATAGACGTGAGGAGCTCACTGTACCTCTTTATTGTCCTTCCCATTTTGGTCACCTAGAGCAAACCTCACCGTTTTGCTCTTCTCCGTGACCTTTTCTCTTTAATTTGGTTATTGAGAATGTGTATCCAAACCTGGCTTGGTATGGTGGCCACTGATGTACACATCCTAGACAGTCAGTGAGACTTTGGGGATGGGGGTAGGGAAGAAAAATGCCTTTAAATGTGGGGCATTTAGTGTGCGTGTCTTTAATTAAAATGTATGCCTTCAATCCCAGCACTTGGGAAGCAGAGGCAGGTGGATGTGAGTTTGAGACTAGTTAGTCTCATCTAGTTAGTTCCAGGACAACCAGAGTTACGTAGTGAGACCCTGTCTCAACCCCCTTCCCCATGAAAAAAGAAGGAAGGAAAAGCTCTCAAGGACCAATAGGGGGTACACAAATGCCCAGACCATTCCTGGGGCTAATTAACTAATTAATTTGAGACAGGGGCTCATATTTCTTGAGTTCCTAATCCTATGGTTCAATTGCCCGAGTGTTGTGAACTCCAACCTTGTTTTCTATGAATGAGTATGAATAAGTATGAATTTACAGACTACTTATGGGAGTGGAGAGAAAGGAGTTCCTTCATTAGGCCTGGGTGTGCCTCTTGGAGAATTCGTAAGTTTGGACATGCTTCACGGTAAAGCCAACACTTGGCAGGGCTTCCTAGTGCCAGCAGGCAGGAGCCAGGTTTTTGTTGATGGTGCGATTGGGGTGGGAGGTCTGGTTGGAGGCGGGAGTGTTATGTGTTACAGAGTCATGTGGGTGGCAAGAAGGAGGTTAAGAAAGTATCAGGGGCCTGGTGTGATGGCTCACATCTGCAATCCTAGCAGTTCCTAGGCCAAGGCAAGAGGATTGCTTTTGACCCAGCCTGGTCTTTATTTTATTTTACTCCTCTGAGTGTTTTGCTTGTCTGTGTGCGCACCATGTGCATGCAGTACCCTAAGGAGGGCAGAAGAGGGCGCTGGATTCCATAGAACAGGAATTGGGTGCTGAGAATCAAACTCGGATCCTCTTGGCTAGACAGAAAGTTGACTACAGTTGGGAAGCAAAGCCATGGTAACCTTGAGAAAGGCCACATAGCAGACATCACCCATTCAGCTGCTGGAAATGCTGGGTCATCGTCCTGAGTCACTTAGGCTAAGAAAGCCACCAATGGCAGATTACGTAAAAGATGACACTATTTATCTGTGAAGTTGCAGGAAATTGCACTACAGGGGCTGAGGCTATGGAGATCTCTCCCCGGCATTGGACCCAGTGTGAGTACTTCAGATTCTCCACACAGACTCAAGTGCCTGTCTTGGGCGTTTTTCCTATGACAGGAGTAGTACAAGACTAAGGCAACACTTTCTTATCAACTTCTGTCTTGACTCTGACAACCACTCAATTTGGCCTCTTGCTGGCCACAAATACTGATTGTTGTGACCTCCTAGCATGTAGGTGCTACCAATATGATTGTTTCTGGGATTTGGGGGGTCTATAAATGGAATCATTTAGTGGCGGAGAAATAAAGAATTCTTTTTTTTTTTTTTTTTTCCGGAGCTGAGGACCGAACCCAGCGCCTTGCGCTTGCTAGGCAAGCGCTCTACCACTGAGCTAAATCCCCAACCCCTAATAAAGAATTCTTGAACGTAACTGTGAGGATGGTTGGGGTCCACAGCAGTGCACCTTTCTTGAATTGTATCTCCTGTGAATGCTCACAGGCTTCCCCACCGGCTTTGCCATTTTCTCTCATAGCTCCTCAGAGGAACAAAGGTCCCTCAGTAGCAGGACTGTCATCCTTGACACTCAAGGCTGTGTCCTATTTATTTCTGGAGCTGCCACACCACAGATGCTCAGCAAATGCAAATATATATTCAGGAGGGAAGAAACCGGTCATTTTCTGAGTTGATTTTTCTCACATGCCTTTTCAGCGTAAATCCCTAGACTGTGCTCCCCGCTGTGAAATCGCATCAGTGCCCAAGGAGCAGCGCTTCTTTCTCTATGTTCTCTAGCTTGCTTCTGCCATAGGCCCTAGGGCGCGTGCACGCGTGCGTGCGTGCGTGCGTGCGTGCGAGAGAGAGAGAGAGAGAGAGAGAGAGAGAGAGAGAGAGAGAGAGAGAGAGAGAGAGAGTTAGACTGACAGACTCAGATGGACAGAGATACAAAGAGACAGACAGACGCACACACGCACGCACGCTCGCACGCACGTACGCACGCATGCACGTACGTACGCACGCACAGGCTCCATTTCTAGTCGCGGCCCCTCCCTGGCATTACGAAATACACTTCCATCATTGGCAGACACTGCCCACTCTTCCTAGGTATCTTCTTGAATTAGAAGCAGCTAGAATCTCTTAGTCTCTTGGCTTTGCTGATGTAAACACAGCTCTCACTTCAAAGGGAATAAGGGATAGTTTATTCTGGAGGATATGGAAGGATTCAGGTGGCCTTAAATACCACATTCTAAGGAAACAGTTCTTTGAAGTTTTTATAGTGACAGAACAGAGGAAAGCCAGAAATCAGTGACACTTGATACATGGGCGGGAAGATCCGGTTTGCCAGTTACTGCAAAGCAGGGATGTCTCCACTGTGGGTTTCAGATGTGATACGATGGCACGCTTAGCTTGTGGGTTGGTGGAAACTAGTGGCCTGTTCAGTCAATGTATTCTTTAATTTTGCAACACAACACAGGGACTACCATGGGTCCTGTTAAATCTGGCAGAGACTTTGTCTATATTGTGAATATTTATATAATATTTATATAATATTTATATATATTATATATATAAACTGTGACTCAGCTTATGTATAAACCAATAGAAAGCCTGATTTAGAAGAAACACCTTGGGCTGGAGAGATGGCTCAGTGGTTAAGAGCACTGACTGCTCTTCCTGAGGTCCTGAGTTCAAATCCCAGCAACCACATGGTGGCTCACAACCATCTGAAGTGAGGTCTGATGCCCTCTTCTGGTGTGTCTGAAGACATCGACAGTGTACTCACATACATGAAATAAATAAATCTTTAATAAAAAAAAAAAAAAAAGAGAACTGACTGTTCTTCCAGAGGTCCTGAGTTCAAATCCCAGCAACCACATGGTGGCTCACAACCATCTGTAACAGAATCTGATGCCCTCCTCTGGTGTGTCTGAAGACAGCTACAGTGTACTTATATGTAATAAATAAATAAATCTTTAAAAAGAAGTAACACCTTGTGGCAGATAGCTGACTCAGCCAATTATAAGGCCGCTGAGCTACAGTTGCCCACAGGTTGTGCTATACCCGTTATAATGTGTTTGCAACTTGCATTTCCTGTCCACAGATGCTCCTTGCCTGCCACCTGGTTGTCTTAGTTGCTTTTCTATTGTTATTAAACATCGTGACTGTGATGGTCTGTATACACTTGGCTTAGTGAATGGCACTGTTAGGACGTGTGGCCTTGTGGGTCTTCACCCTAGCTGCCTGGAAGCCAGTAATCTGCTAGCAGCCTTCAGATGAAGATGTAGAATTCTCAGCTCCTCCTGCACTGTGCCTGCCTGGATGCTGCCATGTTCCTGCCTTGATCACAGTGGACTGAACCTCTGAACCTGTAAGCCAGCCCCAATTAGATGTTGTCCTTATAAGAGTTGCCTTGGTCTCTTCACAGCAGTAAAACCCTAACTAAGACATTGACCAAGACAACTTATGAAAGAAAGCATTTAAATTGGAACTTATAGTTCTAGAGGGTTAGAGTTCATTCCCATCATGGCAGGGGGCATGACAGCAAGGCATACTGGCATGGCACTGAGGGAGTAGCTGACAGGTTACTTTTCAACCCTCAAACACAAGGCAGAGAGAGAGAGAGAGAGAGAGAGAGAGAGAGAGAGAGAGCGCTAACTGGGAGTGAGTGGGCTTTAGAAACCTTAAAACCCTGCCCCCCAATGATGCACCCCTCCAACAAAACCACACCCTCTGACTCTTCCCACACAGTTCCACTGACTGGGGACAAGCCATGTGCCACTAGGGGCAACAGGTTGTTGATCCCACACCCTAGAAGCATAATAGAATCTTCTTGCTTAAAGTGTGGCCACCTTGACCAACAGAACTATTACTACTGAGAGGTCTTCAAAAAGTGGAATTTTAGAGTGCAGCATGCTAGCACCTGCCTGTAAAGTCAGGAGACTTTAGAGCCTGTAAAGGTGGAGACAGGAGGAGTTAAAGGTCATCATTGTTTATATAGTGAGTTCAAAGCCAGCCAGGGTTACATGCAACCCACCTCAAAAAGGCAAACAAACAAAGACAAAAAACTAAACAAAGAAGTAAAAATATTAACTTTTTAAAAATATTGACTTAAATAACAATGTCTGTTTCATGGGTTACTGTAGAGACAATAGGAAAACATTGTAACTTGAAACAGTACTGTATGTAAATAGACACTGGCTTTATCAACTGACTTCCACTAGAGGGCAGTAGACATCAGTAAATGCAGCTTAACCTGCCTGCTTTCTGTAAGTGGCTTGAAGTCTTAGTTGTGTAATTATTCTGAAATATGGTTAGAGTTCAAGTATTATTTTAAAAGGTGAATTACTTGCTTGGGTTTAGGAATTTTTTTTTTTGGTTCTTTTTTTCAGAGCTGGGGACCGAACCCAGGGCCTTGCGCTTCCTAGGTAAGCGCTCTACCACGGAGCTAAATCCCCAGCCCCTAGGAATTTTTTATTTACTGCATTTGTTTATTTATTTATTTGCTGTGTGTGTGTGTGTGTGTGTGTGTGTGTGTGTGTGTGTGTGTGTGTGTTCCTGTGCATGCACAGCAAGTGCCATTACACCCTCCAAGGCTTCTAGCCAACCTAGAAATACTTCTGTTTGATATGAGCTGTAAAATGAATTTTTTCAGGTTTGGAAAGGTGGCTCAGCAGTTAAGAGTGCACACACACACACACACACACACACACACACACACACGAATGCTGTCTTCATGTACACTTGCATTCTAGAAGATGCCTTTATAGATGGTTGTGAGTCACCATGTTGTTGCTGGGGATTGAACTCAGGACCTCTGGAAGACCTTAAATATTTCTAAAAGAGATTTTTTTTTTTCTTTTCTTTTTTTCGGAGCTGGGGACCGAACCCAGGGCCTTGCGCATGCTAGGCAAGCGCTCTACCGCTGAGCTAAGTCCCCAACCCCAAGAGATTATTTTGACCTAACTATGATGGCACATGCTTACAATTCTAACACTCAAGAGGCTGAGGCAGGGACATCGCAAGTTCAAAGCCATCTGGGTTGGTACAACAAGAACCTTGTCCTAAATAAAACAAAACCCAAAATGATAAAGACTATTAGGATCCAGACACGGTAGCCTGTAATCCTAGCACTTGCTGGGTTGAGACGGGAGGATTAAGAATTTAAGGCTATCTTTACCTACATAATGATTTGGAGGCTAGCCTGGGCTACAGGAGACTTAGTCACAAAAACAAACCAATCAGTTGAGCCTCCCTCCGTCCATTCCCTCCAACATTCCTTATGCATTGATATTCTGCCTGGCCCTTTGTTAGTGTAGCCCACGTCATGTGGGTTCTTTGAGTGTGAAGGAGCCTTTCTTGGCTCTTGATGAACCTAACTGGAGGTGTTGGGGGTTCAGATGATCAAACCACCCTCGGTTTTTTCACCTCCTCCTTAAAAAGAAGGGAGTATCCAGAGGGACTGTAAATTACATATTATTAATTTATTAGGAAAAATGAGAAAGAACTCCCAAGAGTGGAAGGGACTCTTAAGGGAAGAATACCGATGTGCTGTCCATGCAGACCTGGATACAGACTGAGGCAGTCTTTCTTGAGATCAGTCATTTTTGATCCTATGACATAACAGGGCAAAGGTTTCTCCATCTTGTCTTAGCTGAAGCCATCTTTGGTTTCTGCCCACTGGCCCGAAAAGTCCTATGGGTAGAGCCAGCTAAGGGTGTGTGCTTGGCTCATAGAACTACTTTCTTGCCCCACCCCCCTGCAACTGTCAACAAAGATATAGTTTTTCTGTGTTCTTCAGCTCTAAACTTTTCCCGTAATATGCACTCAGGTCTGCTCTGTGAGAACCGTTTTGCTCCAGGCAGGCCCAGGCTTGCTTAATTCAAACTTTGGTCGTGCTGGGTGGTTTTTGTTTCTCTCTACCATGCAATGATGAAAGGCGTGGCCAGTAAGTGGCCTAAACACCCTTGTTTGGAGAGGTGATTCTGTGTTGTCATTCAGTCAGAGGACTGGTCCTGCACTGTCACCCTCTTCACTTTCTCTCCTCATCTGTTTAACCTGCTCTGTAGGAGTTGGTTAAGTCACTTCCCTTCTTGGTCTCAGGCTACATGAATAATTTATAAGCTGTCCTTCAACCTTACTGACCCTGGAGCGCTAACCCCATCCAGTCTCACCCCCTCTTCCGAAGAGGAATCTCAAACTGCCGAATAATGGCAGAGCCTCAACTGGACATCTCTTGTCACCAGATGAAGCTTCCGGTGCTGCAATTGTGCTACGTCTAGCTGAACTGTTGGCCAAATCAGATACTCGTTGGTTACTTCCACAAGTTTGGTACTACCATTGTAGCGGCACATCTTGCAAGCAGAACATCATCGTAGGTCAAAAGGTCTGTGGCTGAGCTGATGCTTGCCCTCCTGTACCGAGGATGCTAGCACACAGGGATAAAGGCCTTATATAGGCACCAGCCATTCTCAGTACCTGTGTAGGTGTTGTCTTCAACAATGAGGCTTTGCTCAACAGGTACAGAAAGATAGAAATAATCCCATGCGTGCTATCGGACCACCACGGCCTAAAACTGGTCTTCAATAACAATAAGGGAAGAATGCCCACATATACGTGGAAATTGAACAATGCTCTACTCAATGATAACCTCGTCAAGGAAGAAATAAAGAAAGAAATTAAAGACTTTTTAGAATTTAATGAAAATGAAGGTACAACATACCCAAACTTATGGGACACAATGAAAGCTGTGCTAAGAGGAAAACTCATAGCGCTGAGTGCCTGCAGAAAGAAACAGGAAAGAGAATATGTCAGCAGCTTGACAGCACACCTAAAAGCTCTAGAACAAAAAGAAGCAAATACAACCAGGAGGAGTAGAAGGCAGGAAATAATCAAACTCAGAGCTGAAATCAACCAAGTAGAAACAAAAAGGACCATAGAAAGAATCAACAGAACCAAAAGTTGGTTCTTTGAGAAAATCAACAAGATAGATAAACCCTTAGCCAGACTAACGAGAGGACACAGAGAGTGTGTCCAAATTAACAAAATCAGAAATGAAAAGGGAGACATAACTACAGATTCAGAGGAAATTCAAAAAATCATCAGATCTTACTATAAAAGCCTATATTCAACAAAACTTGAAAATCTGCAGGAAATGGACAATTTCCTAGACAGATACCAGGTACCGAAGTTAAATCAGGAACAGATAAACCAGTTAAACAACCCCATAACTCCTAAGGAAATAGAAGCAGTCATTAAAGGTCTCCCAACCAAAAAGAGCCCAGGTCCAGACGGGTTTAGTGCAGAATTCTATCAGACCTTCATAGAAGACCTCATACCAATATTATCCAAACTATTCCACAAAATTGAAACAGATGGAGCACTACCGAATTCCTTCTACGAAGCCACAATTACTCTTATACCTAAACCACACAAAGACCCAACAAAGAAAGAGAACTTCAGACCAATTTCCCTTATGAATATCGACACAAAAATACTCAATAAAATTCTGGCAAACCGAATCCAAGAGCACATCAAAACAATCATCCACCATGATCAAGTAGGCTTCACCCCAGGCATGCAGGGATGGTTTAATATACGGAAAACCATCAACGTGATCCATTATATAAACAAACTGAAAGAACAGAACCACATGATTATTTCATTAGATGCTGAGAAAGCATTTGACAAAATTCAACACCCCTTCATGATAAAAGTCCTGGAAAGAATAGGAGTTCAAGGCCCATACCTAAACATAGTAAAAGGCATATACAGCAAACCAGTTGCTAACATTAAACTAAATGGAGAGAAACTTGAAGCAATCCCACTAAAATCAGGGACTAGACAAGGCTGCCCACTCTCTCCCTACTTATTCAATATAGTTCTTGAAGTTCTAGCCAGAGCAATCAGACAACAAAAGGAGGTTAAGGGGATACAGATCGTAAAAGAAGAAGTCAAAATATCATTATTTGCAGATGATATGATAGTATATTTAAGTGATCCCAAAAGTTCCACCAGAGAACTACTAAAGCTGATAAACAACTTCAGCAAAGTGGCTGGGTATAAAATTAACTCAAATAAATCAGTAGCCTTCCTCTACACAAAAGAGAAACAAGCCGAGAAAGAAATTAGGGAAACGACACCCTTCATAATAGACCCAAATAATATAAAGTACCTCGGTGTGACTTTAACCAAGCAAGTAAAAGATCTGTACAATAAGAACTTCAAGCCTCTGAAGAAAGAAATTGAAGAAGACCTCAGAAGATGGAAAGATCTCCCATGCTCATGGATTGGCAGGATTAATATAGTAAAAATGGCCATTCTACCAAAAGCTATCTACAGATTCAATGCAATCCCCATCAAAATACCAATCCAATTCTTCAAAGAGTTAGACAGAACAATTTGCAAATTCATCTGGAATAACAAAAAACCCAGGATAGCTAAAACTATCCTCAACAATAAAAGGACTTCAGGGGGAATCACTATCCCTGAAATCAAGCAGTATTACAGAGCAATAGTGATAAAAACTGCATAGTATTGGTACAGAGACAGACAGATAGACCAATGGAACAGAATTGAAGACCCAGAAATGAACCCACACACCTATGGGCACTTGATTTTTGACAAAGGAGCCAAAACCATTCAATGGAAAAAAGATAGCATTTTCAGCAAATGGTGCTGGTTCAACTGGAGGTCAACATGTAGAAGAATGCAGATCGATCCATGCTTATCACCCTGTACAAAGCTTAAGTCCAAGTGAATCAAGGACCTCCACATCAAACCAGATACACTCAAACTAACAGAAGAAAAACTAGGGAAGCATCTGGAACACATGGGCACTGGAAAAAATTTCCTGAACAAAACACCAATGGCTTATGCTCTAAGATCAAGAATCGACAAATGGGATCTCATAAAACTGTAAAGCTTCTGTAAGGCAAAGGACACTGTGGTTAGGACAGAACGGCAACCAACAGATTGGGAAAAGATCTTTACCAATCCTACAACAGATAGAGGCCTTATATCCAAAATATACAAAAAACTCAAGAAGTTAGACCGCAGGGAGACAAATAACCCTATTAAAAAATGGGGTTCAGAGCTAAACAAAGAATTCACAGCTGAGGAATGCCGAATGGCTGAGAACACCTAAAGAAATGTTCAACATCTTTAGTCATAAGGGAAATGCAAATCAAAACAACCCTGAGATTTCACCTCACACCAGTGAGAATGGCTAAGATCAAAAACTTAGGTGACAGCAAATGCTGGCGAGGATGCGGAGAAAGAGGAACACTCCTCCATTGTTGGTGGGATTGCAAACTGGTACAACCATTCTGGAAATCAGTCTGGAGGTTCCTCAGAAAATTGGACATTGAACTGCCTGAGGATCCAACTATACCTCTCTTGGGCATATACCCAAAAGATGCCCCAACATATAAAAAAGACACGTGCTCTACTATGTTCATAGCAGCCTTATTTATAATAGCCAGAAGCTGGAAAGAACCCAGATGCCCTTCAACAGAGGAATGGATACAGAAAATGTGGTACATCTACACAATGGAATATTACTCAGCTATCAAAAACAATGACTTTATTAAATTCATAGACAAATGGTTGGAACTGGAAAATATCATCCTGAGTGAGGTAACCCAATCACAGAAAAACACATATGGTATGCACTCATTGATAAGTGGCTATTAGCCCAAATGCTTGAATTACCCTAGATGCCTAGAACACAAGAAACTCAAGACGGATGATCAAAATGTGAATGCTTCACTCCTTCTTTAAAAGGGGAACAAGAATTCCCTTGGCAGGGAAGAGAGAGGCAAAGATTAAAACAGACACAGAAGGAACACCCATTCAGAGCCTGCCCCACATGTGGCCCATACATATACAGCCATCCAATTAGACAAGATGGATGAAGCAAAGAAGTGCAGGCAGACAGGAGCCGGATGTAGATCGCTCCTGAGAGACACAGCCAGAATACAGCAAATACAGAGGCGAACGGCAGCAGCAAACCACTGAACTGAGAACCCCCGTTGAAGGAATCAGAGAAAGAACTGGAAGAGCTTGAAGGAGCTCGAGACCCCTTATGAACAACAATGCCAAGCAACCAGAGCTTCCAGGGACTAAGCCACTACCTAAAGACTAAACATGAACTGACCCTGGACTCTGACCTCATAGGTAGCAATGAATATCCTAGTAAGATCACCAGTGGAAGGGGAAGCCCTTGGTCCTGCTAAGACTGAACCCCCAGTGAACGTGATTGTTGGGGGGAGGGCAGCAATGGGGGGGAGGGTGGGGAGGGGAACACCCATAAAGAAGGGGAGGGGGAGGGGTTAGGGGGATGTTTGCCCGGAAACCGGGAAAGGGAATAACACTCGAAATGTAAATAAGAAATACTCAAGTTAATAAAAAAAACAAAACAAACAAAACAATGAGGCCTTGCTTTCAGTTTGTATAGAGCAACACACACACACACACACTCACTCACACACTCACACTCACACACACATACTCACACTGACTCACACTCACACACACATACTCACACTCACACACTCACACACACTCACACACACACTCACACATACACACACACAGACACACACACACACACACACACACACACACACACACACCACATAGTCTTGGCCATAACTTGCATTTTTTGGGGATTCTCTAGATTGTTTCTAATGAGAGGAAAAAACCCAAACTGTTTTTAATAGAAGAAAAAAAAAAGGAGAAAGAGAAAAGGGGGTGTGGAAGAGTGTACATATCATCATGTCTGGTCAGGTCAATGATTTTTTTACTTTTTAGTTTACAGTGAGGTTAAACTATAGTTGTTTGGTTGTTTTGGTTGTTTTCGAGATATGGTTTCTCTATGTAGCTCTGGCAGTCCTGAAACTCGCTCTGTAGACCAGGCTGGCCTCCAACTAGGAGATCTGCCTGCCTCTGCCTCCTGAGTGCTAGGATTAAAGACGTGGGCCACCACCACCTGGCTAAATTATACCACCCCTTGTGTTTATACCTCTACAAGAAAAACGACATAGAGAATGAAGAAAATGACCTGGAATAATTTTTTTTTTTGTTCTTTTTTTTTCAGAGCTGGGGACCGAACCCAGGGCCTTGCGCTTCCTAGGTAAGCACTCTACTGACCTGGAATAATTTAACCTCATTCCCTGCAACTTATGATGTCTCATTTCACATTTAATCCTGAGTAGTCAGACTGTGGTCTTGACATACATTAGACTTTGCTGATCTGTCCAGTATCGTCTAGACTAGACATTACTGCCATGTCCCATCTAGCCACTTACCCAGCACCTAGCATCCCCCAAACTCAGGAGACTAATTCCCTCCCAGGCATAATTACTCCTTCCTCAGAGTAAGCACACTGAATCTCTCTCTTTTCTTATTTTGTTTTGAAACAGAGGCTGTCTCTGTAGCCCTGGCTGTCCTAGAACTCACTATGTAAAGCAGACTGGCCTTGAACTCATAGAGATCTACCTGCCTCTGCTCTGAGTGCTGGAATTAAAGGGATGTGACATCACCCAAGGCTTAATTAAAAATATATTTATTTTAAGTGTATAAGTGCTTTGCCTGCATGTATGTGTATAACACATGCATACATGGTGACCATGGAGGCCAGTAGAGAGTTTCAGACTCCTAGAAATGGAGTTACAGATTATTGTGAACTACTGCATGGATGCTAGAAGTCAAACTGGATCCTGTGCAGGAGCAACAAGTGCCCCTATCCACCATGCCATCTATCCATTTATTTTTTTAATATTAAAAAATTGTAGTTATTTACTTATAATGTGTGTGTGTTGGTCCGTATGTGCCATGACATGTGAGTAGAAGCCAGAGGGCAACTTGAGGGAGTTGATTCTTTTCTTCTGCCTTTTAAAAAAGGATTTATTTAATTGATTTAATATAATTTATATAATATATATACACATATATACACATACATATACACATATATACATGTACATATACCCATACACATACATATACACACACATATATACATATACATATACATATACATATACATATACATATACATATACATATACATATACATATACATATACATATACATATACATATACATATACATATACATATACATATACATATACATATATATATATATATATATATATACATAGTATGTGTGTATGTGAGTGTTGGATGCTGAGAAGCCCAGGAGAGGGCATCAGATCCCCTGGAGCTAGAGTTACAGGTAAGCCTGAGCCACTGGCATGGGTGCTAGACACTATATGGTAGTCTGGGTGTGGTGCTGCACACCTTTAATCCTAGCGCTTGGGCGGCAGAGGCAGATGGGTTTCTGGAAGTTTCAGTCCAGCCTTGTCTATACAGGGCATCTCAGGTCATACAGGAATCTATAGTAATACCCTGTCTTAAACAATGACAGCAACTAGACATGTTCAACAATTGATGGACCTCTGCCGCCCCTCTGTTTTGAGGCAGGGTCTTCTGCCACCTGTGTAGTTCAGACTGGCTGGTGCATGAACTAGATTATTCTTCTGTCTTCACCTCTTATCTTGCTATAGACACTCTAGGAAAGTAGGTCTAATGTGGCGACCCTTTAATATAGCACCTTTGGTTGTTTGGAAAGGGAACAGGCAACTTTGAAGAAGGAGTAAAGGACTCGAGAAGGGTCCTTTTAGAGCAGTGGTTCTCCGCCTTCCTAACCCTCTAATACAGTTCCTCATGTGGTGGTAACCCCTCAACCATAAGATTATTTTTGTTGCTATTTCATAACTGTAATTTTGCTAGTTCCAAATCATAATATAAACATCTGATATGCAGGATATTTGATGTTTATGAAGGGGGGTCCTTTGACCCCCAAAGAGGTCACAATTTGCAGGTTGAAAACTGTGTTCTAGTGTTATAATGCATACTACTGGACCCAGCTTTTTGTTGTGAATTCTGGGGACTGAATTTAGATCATCAGGCTTGGCAGTGGGAACTTTTCCCAGATAAGCCATCTCACTGTTGCTCTTCTTTCATGGTGTATGCGTGTGTGTGTGTGTGTGTGTGTGTGTGTGTGTGTGTGTATAATTGTGTGCATGTGTGTGCACATGTGTGTATATGTGCATGTGTATGTATGTGTGTGTTTGTGTGTGCATGTGTGCATGTATGTATATGTGCATGTGTGTGTATGTGTGTGCATGTGTGTGTGCCCCATTTTGTTTATTTCAGGTCACTTGCACAAGTATGATATGGAGCTATTTACTAGCGTGTGGTAACTTACTAGTGGCTATACCACTGAAGGAGATGACTCTCCCTCTCCCTGTGGTTGTTAACCCGAGAGATTCGAGTAGAAAGACCACCAATGGAGAGATGACTCAGCCATTAAGAGCACTGTCTGCTCTTCCAGAGGTCCTGAGTTCAATTCCCAGCAACCATATGGTGGCTCACAACCATCTGTAATGGGATCTGATGCCCTCTTCTGGTGTGTCTGAAGACAGCTACAGTGTACTTATATACATAAAATAAATACATAAATATTTTTTAAAAAAGGAAAGAAAGAGAGGAAGAGAGAAAGACTACCAACACAAAGTACGGACAAATCAAAGTGAGCTATGCACTCCAGAGAGCTGGCCAGTGGCTGTTTCCCACTAAGGTGGGGTTCAAGAACCAAGAAACCAAAAGGTTCTCATACCTTTTCTATAGGGCAATACAGCAAGGTAGGGGATCTTTTTCAAACAAGCATGGTTATACAAGTAAAAGAATCAGTTAGGAAAGCCCTCCTTGAACAATGGGTACAGACCATTGTCCCATTCCCAAGGAACTGGTTTATATCTGAGTGTTGGATTAGTCTCCAAGAAACGGAAACTTAAAAAGTAAACAGAAGCTTAGCTTAGCTACAGACTCAAAATGGCTCCTGATTACAAAACGGAGTCCGGCTGGCTCTCCATTCCTCTCCTTGTCTTTGGGGCCTTGTCAAGTCCTTGACGGGATTCTTTCATTTCTAATTGTTTTATGGTCTAAACATATCCAAGGAGGGCAAGTATTTTAGTGCTTTTTATCTGACAGGAAACTAAATTTGCCATACACTAGAAGATGCGCAACCTGATTGTGAGGACTCTTAGGAGGAGGACTAGGGACCTGCAATGGCTAAAACTAGGGTAGTTAGCCGAGAGACCAGCTGAAAGGCATTTCCTTCCTGTTGGTTTAAGTATTTGATTTTAAGATTGTTTCTTATCACGGTTAGGGACTCTAATTGTATTTGATTGGCTCGCATAGAAAGGACAAATTTCTCTAAAGCCATGTTTTGTATACAGTCGGTTGAGCATTCTATCGTATTTTAGAATTATTTTAGCTAATGTGCCTGCAATAGACGGGCAATTTATTAAGCAGACGGTGTTCTGCCTACATGTGCGCCTGAGTGCCAGAAGAGGGCGCCAGATCTCATTACAGATGTTCATAAGCCATCTGTGGTTGCTGGGAATTGAATTCAGGACCTCCGGAAAAACAGCCAGCGCTCTTAATGGCTAAGATCAAAAACTTAGGTGACGGGGTTGGGGATTTAGCTCAGTGGTAGAGCGCTTGCCTAGGAAGCGCAAGGCCCTGGGTTCGGTTCCCAGCTCCGAAAAAAAGAACCAAAAAAAAAAACAAAAAAAAAAAAAAACAACTTAGGTGACAGCAAATGCTGGTGAAGATGTGGAGAAAGAGGAACACTCCTCCATGTATAATCTTTGGGTAGTGGCTTAGTCCTTGGAAGCTCTGGTTGCTTGGCATTGTTGTTCATATGGGGTCTCAAGCCCCTTTATTTTTATTTTTATTTTTTTTTCTGTCTGTATTAGCAGGCTGGAGACCACACTGGATGTTCAGGATGCCCATGTAACCCTGAGCTTTTATCAGGGTAAGCTTGCAATGATAAAAACCATGTCTTGGGTTGACATCAACTAACAGTAATAACCAGAAGCAGAATAATGGAAGCAAAAAAGCAAGGACTTTAATGGGTTCGGTCTTTGTTTTCATTTTGGCTGGTGGTGCCGATGTCTATGTGCTGAGTTTTACAGCCTGAATAAGATTTGGGGGCCTACAAATGGCTGTGTTATATCTCTCGACTGCGGCCTCCAGTAATATCAAAACAAAAGTCAAGTATCTTTTTTTTTTTTTTTATTTCAAGAGGAAAGAAACAGAAAGAAGGAAGAAACAAGGCACAATCACAGTCTGGACAGGGTAAGACCAAACCTCAATAGTTTAAACAACTCAACGCTCAGTATCTGTGATTTGTTTAATTCACTTAGGATCTGCCACGCCCTAACTAGAGGCCTGGAGTCATCTCTCTGGCTATGCCGTCTCTGGCATCTACAACTGTTTCCTAGGTTCTAGCTGGCACCATTTCATTGTAGCTGCTTTTTTTTTTTTTTAAGATTTATTTATTTGTTTTAGCACTGTCAATGTCTTCAGACACCCCAGAAGAGGACATCAGATCCCATTGCAGATGGTTGTGAGCCACCATGTGGTTACTGGAAATTGAACTCAAGACCTCAGAAGAGCAGTCAGTGCTCTTAACCACTGAGCCATCTCTCCAGCTTCCTAGCAGCTGCCGTTCTTGGTGGCCATCAAACAGCACTGGTATTTCCAAAACTGCTGAGGTTCCTTATTGTAACTGGGCTGCATTTTCACTAATAGTCTCTCTTGGGATCTTTTTAGGGACTCCATCCTGCCACATAGTGCCAAGCTTCAGCAGTTCTCTGTGACTCTTGCATGTCTTTAAGTCACTCTCTGGGTGACTCTTACATTACAAACTTTGCTGTCATCACGAGGTACATAAACACATGGAGATACAGATTTAATATTTTATTAAGCAAGTATTGTTTAATCTGGACAGAGGTAGCTGGACTGGTTCGTTGACAATTATAGGAACTTGGTGTTGGGTCAGTCCTTGCTGTTGGTTTCTGGGAATCTTTGTTGTGTAATCCAACTGTATCTTTTGATTGGGGACAGGACTTTCAGCTAGGAGATATTTTTTTTTTTCTGACACCAAAATTTTGCTGTATATCTGTGAGTCAGAGAAGGTGAAGACAGTTTTCAGTTTATGTGAAAGGTCTTAGGCAATCAGTTCTCTGTTGTTAAATATCTTTTGAGCTTCCTCCAACAACTGGGACCTACTTAAACCTTTCAATTTTTCTAATTTTTATAGATTTTTTTTCAATATATAGGACTGTCTGTGTGACAAAGGGAATCTTTCCCCAGCTGGAATCCCCTCACCCACCCAGCCTGAGGGAGTATTTGTTTTGTTTTACTTTTAGGCATGGGAGGTTTTGAGGAATCCTGTTTCTTAGATCATTGGTTAAAAGAAGACATAAGCCATGAAAGAAGAAGGTTTAGACCTTTATCCTTTTCCCTTTCCTGGGATTGCCTATTTCCTGGTGGGATCCGCTCAGATAGCATCAGGCCATAGGGCTCTTTACCTCAGGGCAAACCCATTAGGCACACATCTTTTTAAGATTACCTGTGTATAGACTTTTAATTATCAACTCCATGGGATTAGTTTTAAGTCAACATTTGGTATAGATTTTTACAGACTTTTAAGTCATATCCAACAAACTTACACATAGAAAGTTCGCCCAATAGATTTTTAAAAAAGATTTATTTATTTATTTATTAATCTATTATATATAAGTACACTGTAGTTGTGTTCAGACACACCAGAAGAGGGCATCAAATCCCATTACAGATGGTTGTGAGCCACTATGTGGGTGCTGGGATTTGAACCCAGGACCTCAGGAAGAGAAGTCAGTGCTCTTAACTGCTGAGCCATCTCTCCAGCCCACACAATAGTTTTTATGAATCTTGAAATAAGGCTCTTAGGAAAAGTTTTAGGCAGTTTAAGGAAACAAATAGTCCAATTTCTTTGGCTGTTCTGATCCCACCCCCCCATCCCTATCACAAAGTTAGGTGGCTATCCTAACATACCTGACATATTACAGAAAAATTTTGAAACAAATTTTTAAACAGACATGCTTGAGTCTGGTGGCTGAGTAGAGTGGGGACCCATATCCAACTTCAGAGTCAGCTTTTCAATAAAGCAAAATAGAATAAAACAATATTTCTTTCTTCCTTCCTTCCTTCCTTCCTTTCTTTCTTTCTTTCTTTTTTTTTTTTTTTTTCAGAGCTGAGGACCGAATCCAGGACCTTGCGCTTTCTAGGCAAGCGCTCTACCACTGAGCTAAATCCCCAACCCCTAAAACAATATTTCAATATTATCCCCAAACTGAATTCAGTGACAGGGGAAGGGCCCACAGCAATTAGAAATGACAGCAGTGAAGGTAGCCAGAACTTTAGCAAGCGTCCTAACTATAGGGTTCGAGAGATGGCTCAGTGGTTAAGAGTATTGACTGTTCTTCTAGAGGTCCTGAGTTCAAATCCCAGCAATCACATAGTGGCTCACAATCATCTGTAACAGGATCCTATGCCCTGTTCTGACAGCTACATATAATAAATAAATCTTAAAAAAAAAGAAGATTCATAACTATATACATGGGACATTGCTGGGGGAGACTAAGAAGGACCAGCAAGAACTGTTTATACTGCTGCAGCTAAGCCTGTTCCCTCATTTTTTCCCCCTGCTTACTTGGTCCAGCGCCCATGTCAGCCTGGGATGGAGATAGAAAAAATGAACCCACTAAACACAGAACATGGAACTTAACCAACAAAGAACATAACTGCTAAACAGAGAGCATAGAACTTACCGAATAAACACAGAACATACCTGTTAACATAGAACATAGAACATACCCAATAAACACAGAACATTCCTGCTAAACACAAAACACAGAACTTAACCAATAAACACAGAACATAGCACTCACTCAATAAACACAGAACATATCCACTAAATATAGAACATTAGAACTTACCGAATGAACACAGAACATTCCTGGTAAACACAGAACATAGAACTTACCCAAAAAGCACAGAACATACTCATGAAAGATAGAATATACAACTTACCCAATAAACACAAAACATACAACTTACCCAATAAACAGAGAACATACGGACTAAACATAGAACATAGAACGTACCAAATAAACACAGAATATTCTGCTGAACATAGAACATAGAAATTACCCAATAAATGCAGAACATAGAACATATGCAATAAACACAGAACACAGAACTAATCCAATAAAAATAGAATATAAAACTTACCCAATAAACACAGAACATAGAACTTACCCCCCCAAAAAACCCAGACCATAGAACTTACCCAATGAACACAGAATATTCCTGCTAAACACAGAACATAGAACTTACCCAATAAACACAGAACATAGAACTTACCCAATGAACACAGAACATTCCTGCTAAACACAGAACATAGAACTTACCCAATAAACACAGAACATAGAACATAATAAACACAGAACATAGAACTTACACAATAAACAGAATATTCCTGCTAAACAAGGAACATAGAACTTACACAATAGGGGCTGGGGATTTAGCTCAGTAGTAGAGCGCTTACCTAGGAAGCGCAAGGCCCTGGGTTCGGTCCCCAGCTCCGAAAAAAAGAACCAAAAAAAAAAAAAAAAAACTTACACAATAAACACAGAACATTCCTGCTAAACAAAGAACATAGAACTTTCCCCCCAAAAAAGAACATTCCTGCTAAACACAGAACATGGAACATACCCAATAAATGCAGAACATAGAACTTACCCAATAAACACAGAACATAGAACATTCTCAATAAACACAGAACATTCTTGCTAAACACAGAACATAGAACATACCCAATAAACACAGAGCATACAACTTACCCAATCAACACAGAACATTCCCAATAAACACAGAACATAGAACATACCCAATAAACACAGACCATAGAACTAACCCAATAAACAGAGAACATAGAACATACACAATAAACACAGAACATAGAACTTTTCCAATAAACAGAGAACATAGAACTTACAAAATAAACACAGAACATTCCTGCTAAACATAGAACATAGAACTTATCCAATGAAGACATAACATTTCTGCTAAACACAGAACACAGAACTTACCAAATAAGCAGAGAACATAGGACTTATCCAATAAACATAGAACATAGAATATTCTCAATAAATACAGAACATAGAACTTACCCAATAAACACATAACTCTCCTGCGAAATACAGAACATAGAACTTACCCAATAAACACTGAACATTCCTGCTAAATACAGAACAGAGAAGTTACCCAATAAAAACAGAGCATAGAACTTACCCAATAAACACAGAAGATTCCTGCTAAACACAGAACATAGAACTTGCCCAATAAGTGCAGAGCATAGAACTTACACAATAAACCCAGAACATTCCTGCTAAACAAATAACATAGAACTTTCCCCCAAAAAAAGAACATTCCTGCTAAACACAGAACATGGAACATACCCAATAAATGCAGAACATAGAACTTACCCAAGACGCAGAACATAGAACTTACCCAATAAACACAGAACATAGAACATTCTCAATAAACACAGAACACAGAACTTACTGAATAAACACAGAGCATACAACTTACCCAATCAACACAGAACATACCCAATAAACACAGAACATAGAACGTACCCAATGAAGAAAAATATTCCTGCTAAACACAGAACATAGAACATACCCAATAAACACAGAGCATATAACTTACCAAATCAACACAGAACATACCCAATAAACACAGAACATAGAACTTACCCAAAAAATATGAAACATTCCTGCTAAACACAGAACATAGAACTTACCCAACAAACACAGAACATAGAACATATGCAGTACACAAGAACATAGAACTAATCCAATAAAAACAGAACAGATAACTTACCCAATAAACACAGAACATAGAACATTCCTGCTAAATACAGAACATAGAACTTACCCAATAAACACAGACCATAGAACTAACCCAATAAACACAGAACATAGAACATACGCAATAAAACAGAACATAGAACTTATCCAATAAACAGAAACCATAGAACTTACAAAATAAACACAGAACATTCCTGCTAAACACAGAACATAGAATTTACCCAATAAAGGCATAACATTTCTGCTAAACACAGAACACAGAACTTACCAAATAAGCAGATAACATAGAACGTATCCAATAAACACAGAACATAGAACATTCTCAATAAACACAGAACATAGAACTTATTCAATAAACACAGAATATTCTTGCTAAACACAGAACAAAGAACTTACCCAATAAACAAAAATATTCCTACTAAACACAGAACATAGAACTTATCCAACAAACACAGAACATAGAACATATGCAGTAAACAAGAACATAAAACCAATCCAATAAAAACAGAACAGAGAACTTACCCAATAAACACAAAACAGAGAACTTACACAATAAACAAAGAACATAGAATATTCCTGCTAAGCACAGAACATAGAACTTACCAAATAAACAAAGAATATTCCTGCTAAACACAGAACATTGAACTTACCCAAAAAACACAGACCATAGAACTAACCCAATAAACCCAGAACATAGAACATACGCAGTAAACACAGAACATAGAACTTATCCAATAAACAGAGAACATAGAACTTACAAAATAAAAACAGAAAATTCCTGCTAAACACAGAACATAGAACTTACCCAATGAAGACATAACATTTTGGCTAAACACAGAACACAGAACTTACCAAATAAGCAGAGAACATAGAACGTGTCCAATAAACCCAGAACATATAACATTCTCAATAAACACAGAACATAGAACTTGCCCAATGAACACATAACTCTCCTGAAAAATACAGAACATAGAACTTACCCAATAAACACTGAACATTCCTGCTAAATACAGAACAGAGAAGTTACCCAGTAAAAACAGAACATAGAACTTACCCAATAAACACAGAACGTAGAACTTACACAATAAACACAGAACATTCCTGCTAAACAGGACATAGTACTCACCCATAAACACAGAAAAAGAACATACGCAGTAAACAGAGAACATAGAATTAATCCAATAAAAACAGAATATACAACTTACCCAATAAAGACAGAACATAAAACTTACCCAATAAACACAGAACATACCCACTAAACATAGAACATAGAACATACCCAATAGACACAGAACATTCCTGCAAAACACAGAACATAGAACTTACCCAATAAATACAGAACATTCCTGTTAAACACAGAACATAGAATTTACCAAATAAACACAGAATATTAAACTTACCCAATAAGCACAGAACATTGAACATTCACAATAAACACAAAACATAGAACTTACCAAATAAACAGAATATTCCTGCTAAACACAGAACACAGAACCTACCAAATAAACACAGAATGTTCTTGCTAAGTACAGAACATAGAACACACCCAATAAACACAGAACATAGAACTTACCCAATAAACACTGAACATAGAACTTACAAAATAAACCAAGAACATTCCTGCTAAACCGAGAATATAGAACTTCCCAAATAAAGACAGAACATTTCTGCTAAACACAAGACATAGAACTTACCCAATAAACAGAGAACATTCATGCTAAACACAGAAAATAGAACTTACGCAATAAACACAGAACATATAACTTAGCCAATAAACACAGAACATTCCTGCTAAACCTAGAACACAGAACTGACCCAATAAATACAGAACATATCTGGTAAACACAGAACATAGAATTTACCAAATAAACACAGAATATTAAACTTACCCAATAAGCACAGAACATTGAACATTCACAATAAACACAAAACATAGAACTTACCAAATAAACAGAATATTCCTGCTAAACACAGAACACAGAACCTACCAAATAAACACAGAATGTTCTTGCTAAGTACAGAACATAGAACACACCCAATAAACACAGAACATAGAACTTACCCAATAAACACTGAACATAGAACTTACAAAATAAACCAAGAACATTCCTGCTAAACCGAGAATATAGAACTTCCCAAATAAAGACAGAACATTTCTGCTAAACACAAGACATAGAACTTACCCAATAAACAGAGAACATTCATGCTAAACACAGAAAATAGAACTTACGCAATAAACACAGAACATATAACTTAGCCAATAAACACAGAACATTCCTGCTAAACCTAGAACACAGAACTGACCCAATAAATACAGAACATATCTGGTAAACACAGAACATAGAATTTACCAAATAAACACAGAACATAGAACATACTCAAAAAACACAGAAAATAGAACTTACCCAATAAACACAGAACAGTGAACTTACCCAATAAATGCAGAACATAGAACTTACCCAATAAAACAGAACATGTAACTTACCCAATAAACAACAACATTGAATATTCTCAATAAACACAGAACATAGAACTTACCCAGTAAACACAGCACACAGAACTTACCCAAGAAACACAGAACATAGAACTTACCCAATAAACACAGCACATAGTTCTTACACAAAAACACAGAACATTCCTGCTAAACACAGAACATAGAGCTTACACAATAAACACAGAACATAGAACTTACCCAATAAACACAGCACATAGTTCTTACACAAAAACACAGAACATTCCTGCTAAACACAGAACATAGAGCTTACACAATAAACACAGAACATAGAACTTACCCAATAAACACAGAACATACAACTTAGCCAATAAACACAGAACATTCCGGCTAAACCTAGAACATAGAACTGACCCAATAAATACAGAACATATCTGGTAAACCCAGAACATAGAATTTACAAATAAACACAGAACATAGAACTTACCCAATAAACACAGAACATTCCTGATAAACACAGATCATAGAACTTACCCAATAAACAAAAACATTCCTGCTAAACACAGGACTTCGAATTTGCCCAGGAAATGCAGAACATAGACTTACACATTAAAAACAGAACAGAAAACTTACCCAATATACACAGAACACTCCTGCTAATCACAGAACACAGAACTTACCAAATAAGCACAGAACCTAGAGCTTAACAATTCAACACAGAATATAACAATCTCAATGAATACAGAACATAAAACTTAACCAATAAACAGAGAACATTTCTGCTTAATGCAGAACATAGAACTTACCCAATAAACACAGAACATTCCTGCTAAATACAGAACATAGAACTTACGCAATAAACAAAAACATTCTTGCTGAACACAGAACATAGAACTTACCCAATAAATACAGAACATACATCTTACCCAATCAAAACAGAATCTACCCATTAAATATAGAACATAGAATGTACCAATAAACACAGAACATAGAACTTATGCAATAAACACAGAACAAAGAACATACACAATAAAAACAGAATAAAAAACTTTCCAATAAACAAAGAACATAGAACTTATGCAATAAACACAGAACAAAGAACATACACAATAAAAACAGAATAAAAAACTTTCCAATAAACAAAGAACATAGAACTTATGCAATAAACACAGAACATTCCTGCTAAACACAGAACATAGAACTAATCCCATAAAAACAGAACATGGATCTTACACAATAGACATAGAAAAAAGAACTCACTGACTAAACACAGAACATAGAACATTCTTGCTAAACACAGAACATAGGACTTACCCTATAAAAACAGAATATTCCTGTTAAACACAGAACATAGAATTTACCAAATAAACACAGAATATTGAACTTACCCAATAAGCACAGAACATTGAACATTCTCAATAAACACAGAACATAGAACTTACCCAGTAAACACAGAACATTCCTGCTAAACACAGAACGGAGAACTTACCCAAGAAACACAGAACATAGAACTTACCCAACAAACACAGAACATAGAACTCACCCAATAAACACAGAACTTTCCTACTAAACACAGAACATAGATCTTCCCCAATAAAGACAGAACATTTCTGCGAAACACAGAACAAAGAACTTACCCAATAAACACAGAACATAGAATTTACCAAATAAAAACAGAACATTGAACTCACCCAATAAGCACAGAACATTGAACATTCTCAATAAGCACAGAACATAGAATTTACCCAATAAACACAAAACATTCCTGCTAAACACAAAACATAGAACTTACCCAATTAACACAGAACATAGAACTTACAAAATAAACAAAGAACATTCCTGCTAAACACAGAACATAGAACTTCCCCAATAAAGACAGAACATTACTGCTGAGCACAGAACATAGTACTGAGCAAATAAGTACAGAACATAGAACTTAACCATTAAACACAGAACATACATCTCAATAAACACAGAACATACCTGCTAAATTCAGAACATATAATTTACCCAATAAACCAGAACATGGTACATACCAAATAAACACAGAACATTCCTGCTAAACAGAGAAGATAAAATTTACCCAATAAACAAAAACATTCCTGCTAAACACAGAACATATATCTTACCCAATAAACACAGAACATATACCTTATACAATCAACATAGAATATAGGCACTAAACATAGAACATAGAATGTACCCATTAAACACAGAAAATAGAACTTCCCCAATAAACACAGAACATAGAACTTACACAATAAATACAGAATATAGAACTTACCCAATAAACACAGAACATTCCTGCTAAACACAGAGCACAGAATTTACCCAATAAACACAGAACATAGAACTTACCCAATCAACACAGAACATAGAACATTCTCAATAAACACAGAACATAGAACTTACCCAATAAACACAGAACATTCCTCCTAAACACAGAACATAGAATTAGTCCAATAAACACAGGACATAGAACTTACCTAATCAACACAGAACATAGAACTTACCCAATAAACACAGAACATAGAACTTACCCAATAAACACAGAATATAGAACTTACCCAATACCCACAGAACATTCCTGCTAAATACAGAACCTAGAGCTTACCCAATAAACACAGAACATAGAACTTACCCAATAAACACAGAACATAGAACATTCTCAATAAACAGAGAACATAGAACATTCTCAATAAACACAGAACATAGAACTTACCCAATAAACACAGAACATATAACTTACCCAATAAACACAGAACATTCCTGCTAAACATAGAAAATATAACTGACCCAATAAAGAAAGAATGTTTCTGGTAAACACAGAATACAGAATTTACCAAATAAACACAGAACATAGAACTAACCCAATAAACACAGAACATTACTGCTAAACACAGAACATAGAACTTACCGAATAAACAAAAACATTCCTGCTAAACACAGAACTTAGAATTTACCCAATAAACACAGAACATAGACTTACACAATAAACACAGAACATAAAACTTACACAATATACACAGAACATTCCTGTTAAATACAGAACATAGAACTCCCCCAATAAACACAGAATAGAGAACTTAACCAATAAATACAGAACAAAGAACTTACCCAATAAACACAAAACATTCCTCCTAACCAGAGAACATAGAACTTACCTGTTGGTTGCTAACTTGGTGTATCCCTCCCCTCTCACAGAGCCTTTTAGTCTGCTATAGCAAGAATTGTTTACACCCTTGGCAGCTGCTCCTAGCCCCTGATGTGGGGCTGTGATTTTCCATGGCACCCTTCCTCCCCACGGAGCCTTCTAGCTTGTTGTTTTTAAGAAGTTGTTTAAGTCCATGATTGGGCCGGAACTTTCACCACACAAATTTTCCTGTGTTCCTGGTTCGGGATTTTCACTTGCCTTGTTGTTTTCCCCCGGCTTTTGACTTGGGTATATAAAGAGATCTCAGTAAATCCTTGGTGGCACTCGCTGAAAAAAGGGTGACCCATGTACTTGATTTATTTCAATCCCGCAGACCTATGCCTGATATTCATACTCTGGCGGTGCAGTCGCCGACACTTTCCCAATAAACACAAAAAATTCCTGCTAAACACAGAACATAGAACTTACCCAATAAAAACGGAAAAGAGAACCTACACAATAAACACAGAATTAGAACATACTCAATAAACACAGAACATAGAACTTCTCCAATAAGCACAGAACATTCCTGCTAAAAACAGACCAAAGAACTTACTCAATAAACACAGAACATTCCTGCTAAACACAGAACATAGAAGTTACCCAATAAATTCAGAGCATAGAACATACCTGCTAAACACCGAACATAGAACTTACCCAATAAAAACAAAACATTCATGTTAAACACAGAACGTAGAATTTACTGAATAAACACAGAACATGGAACTTACCGAATGAGCACAGAACATTGAACATTCTCAATAAACACAGAACATAGAGCTTACCCAATAAAAACAGAACATTCCTGCTAAACACAGAAAATAGAACTTACCCAATAAACACAGAACTTAGAACTTACCCAATAAACACAGAACATGGAACATACGCAATAAATACAGAACATAGAACTTATCCAAAAAACCCAGAATGTAGATCTTACCCAACAAAAACAGAACATTCCTACTGAAGACAGAACATAGAATATACCCAATAAAGACAAAATATTTCTGGTAAACACAGAACGTAGAATTCACCAAATAAACACAGAACATAGAACTTACCCAATTAACACAGAACACAGAACATTCTCAATAAATACAGAACATAAAACTTACCCAATAAACAGAGAGCATGCCTGCTAAATACAGAAAATAGAACTTACCCAATAAACACAGAACATAGAACTACCCAATAAACACAGAACATTCCTGCTAAACACGGAACATAGAACTTACTCAATAAACAAAAACATTCCTGCTAAACACATAACATAGAACTTACCCAATAAACAGAGAACATAGAACTTACCCAATAAACACAGAACATTCCTGCTAAACACACAACATAAAACTTCCCCAAAAAAGACTGAACATTTCTGCTAAACACAGAACATGGAACTTACCAAATAACACAGAACATAGAACTTACCCACTAAACACAATACATAGAAAATTCACGATAAACAGAGAACATAGACTTGACACAATAAACAAAGAATATACTTGCAAAAGCAGAACATAGAACTTACCCAATAAACACAGAACAACGAACTTACCCAATGAACACAGAACATTACTGCTAAGCACAGAACATAGAGTTTACCCAATAAACACAAAATATAGAACTTACCCAATAAACACAGATCATAGAACTTACACAATAAACACAGAACATTCCTGCTAAACAGAGAAAATAGAACTTACCCAATAAACACAGAATATAGAATTTACCAAATAAACACAGAACACAGGCCTAACCCAATAAACACAGAACATAGAACATTCTTAATATACACAGAACATACAACTTACCCAATAAACACAGAACATGCCTACTAAATATGGAACATGGAACTTACCCAATAAAAAGAGAACATTCCTTCTAAACACAGAATTTAGAATTTACCCAACAAACACAGAACATAGACTTACCCAATAAACACAGAACATGCCTACTAAATATGGAACATGGAACTTACCCAATAAAAAGAGAACATTCCTTCTAAACACAGAATTTAGAATTTACCCAACAAACACAGAACATAGACTTACCCAATAAACACAGAACAGAGAACTTACCCAATACACACAGAACATAGAACTTATGCAATAAACGCAGAACATTCCTGCTAATCACAGAACATAGAACTTACCCAATAAACACAGAACATAGAACTTCCCCTAAAAAACACAGAACATTCCTGCTAAACATAGAAATAAGAATAAGAATAAGAATAAGAATAAGAATAAGAAATAAGAATAGACTTACCCAATAAACATAGAATATTCCTGTTAAACACAGAACGTAGAACTTACCCAATAAACACAGAACATTCTTGCTAAACACAGAACATAGAACTTACCCAACAAAGAACATAACTGCTAAACACAGAACATAGAACTTACCAAATAAACACAGAACATACCCGTGAAACATAGAACATAGAACTTACCCAATAAACACAGAACATAGAACTTATTCAATAAACACAGAACATATCCACTAAACAAAGAACATAGAACTTACCCAATAAACACAGAACATTCCTGCTAAACACAAAACATAGAATTTACCCAATAAACACAGAACATAGAACATATGCAATAAACACAGAACATTCCTGCTAAAAACAGAATATAGAACTTACCCAATAAACAAAAACATTCCTGCTAAACACAGAACTTAGAATTTACCCAATAAACACAGAACATAGACTTACCCAATAAACACAGAACATTCTTGCTAAACACAGAACATAGAACTTACCCAATAAACAAAGAACACAGATCTTTCCAAATAAACACAGAACATACCCTCTAAACACAGAACATACAACTTACCTAATAAATACAGAACATACAACTTACCGAATAAACACAGAACATATCCACTAAACATAGAACATAGAATGTACGCAACAAATACAGAACATTCCTGCTGAACAAAGAACGTAGAAATTACCCAATAAACGCAGAACATAGAACATATGCAATAAACACAGAACATAGAACTAATCCAATAAAAACAAATATAGAACTTACCCAGTAAACACAGATCATATAACTTACCCAATAAACAAGAACATATAACTTACCCAATACACACAGAACATTCCTGCTAAACACAGAACATAGAACTTACCCATAAACACAGAACAAAGAACTGACCATATAAACACAGATCATAAAACATACACAATAAACACAGAACATAGAACTTACCCAATAAACAAAAACATTCCTGCTAAACACAGAACATAGAACTTACCCAATAAACACAGAAAATACAACCTACCCAATCAACACAGAACATACCCACAAAACATAGAACATAGAACTTACCCAATAAACACAGAACATTCCTGCTAAACACAAAACATAGAAATCACCCAATAAACACAGAACATAGAACATATGCAATAAACACAGATCATTCGTGCTAAAAACAGAACATAGACCTTACCCAATAAATAAAAACATTCTTGCTAAGCACAAAACTTAGAATTTACCCAATAAACATGTAGTGAGCCATATTGGATTTGGGCCTGGCCATTTTGTAACTGTATAGCTCAAAGTGGCTACGTGACTCTTGGCCACACATACTCCTCTAAGAGCCTCTCCCATGAATTTACGGCACAGGAAGATAACATTCATAGGATGCTTCAGCCTAAGCAAAAATCAGTTATCTCCTCAGTCTACACCCCGTGTCTCCACTGCCTGACCTCATCATCTACCACCTGACCTCTTTGCCTCCAGCTATCACTGCCTATACCCTCATCTCCCCCTCCTTCATGTTTCACAAAGGTCACACCCCTACCTGAAAGCCTTAAAAGTTGTAACATTCATCCCAATAAACAAGACCTTGACAACAGAATCTTGCTTGGTCTCCTTCTTCTCTTCACCCTCATTTGGCCCACAGGTAGAAAGCCTCTTCGGGACCCTGAATAACTGGGTCCCTGCTGGCGGGGACATAAACACAGGACATAGACTTACCCAATAAACACAAAACATTCTTGCTAAGCACAGAACATAGAACTTACCCAATAAACACAGAACATCAGACTTACCCAATAAACACAGAACATACCCACTAAACACAGAACATACAACTTACCTAATAAACACAGAACATACCCACTAAACATAGAACATAGAATTTACCCAATAAACACAAAACGTTCCTGCTGAACAAAGAACATAGAAATTACCCAATAAACACAGAACATAGAACATATGCAATAAGCACAGAACATAGAACTAATCCAATCAAAACTAATATAGAACTTACCCAATAAACACAGATCATATAACTTACCCAATAAACAAGAACATAGAACTTACCCAATACATACAGCACATTCCTGCTAAACACAGAACATAGAACTTACCCATAAACACAGAACAAAGAAATGACCATATAAACACAAAACATAAAATATACCCAATAAATACAGATCATAGAACATTCTCAATAAACACAGAACATAGAACTTACCCAATAAACACAGAATATTCCTGCTAAGCACAGAATATAGAACTTAACCAATGAACACAGAAAATAGAACTTACCCAATAAACACAGAACATAGAGCATTCTCAATAAACACAGAACATAGAACATTCTCAATAAACACAGAACATAGAACTTACTCCATAAACACAGAACATTCCTGCTAACCACAGAACATAGAACTTACCCAATAAACACAAAACATTCCTCCTAAACAGAGACCATAGAACTTACCTGTTGGTCCCTACCTTGGTATATCCCTACCCTCTCACTGATCCTTTTAGTCTGCTATAGCAAGAATTGTTTACACCCTAGGCAGCTGCTATTAGCCCCTGATGTGGGGCTGCGATTTTCCATGGCATGCTAACTCCCCACCGAGCTTGTTGTTGTTAAGTTGTTTATGCCCCTGATTGGGCTGGAACTTTCACCACACAGATTTTCCAGTTTTCCTGGTTTGGCATTTTCACCTGCCTTGTTGTTTTTCCATAGCTTTTGCCTCGGCTATATAAGGAGATCTCAGTAAATCCTTGGTGGTCCTCACTGAAAAAAGGATGAAAGGAGGGAGAGAGGGCTGAGAAGCCGTGGCAGGACAAGATGGCAGGTGATGTTAAGATTCTGCTCTGTGTATTTACAGATTGTTATTAATGTTCTCAAGGAATGGATAGTACCGGGCTTTGTATGTTTAAGTGGGCAATTATATCTTACCAATTGGATCTAAGATTATTGTGTTGTGTGTTCTTTTACATGAGAGTTTGAGTGTAGGAAAGTGGGTGGATATTTAGCAGATATCTTGGGGCACCAAGGTGTAGACCTAGCAGGATAAAAGACAACTATACTTTTTTATTTTTATATTTTTACAACAACAGATGGCGAACCAAGGTGATGGGCAAGAATCCACTAGTAATCCTGAGAGTTGAGAGAAAGTTTTTATTTTCTAAGTAAGAGGACACCGGCGCCATGTTAAGTCATGTGATATCTTAAGTTCGGGGAATTCAAACAAAGAAATGGGGAAGCCACCTGGGCTGGCAGGCTGTAGGTCCCCTGCTGTGTGAGAAGTAATGCCAGATCAGAGAGTTAGAGATTAAAAGCTACTTATTAAAGAAAGTTGTTTAGAAAGTCTTTCAGGATACTCATACTCTTTTTAACGTGGGCTCCACGGGAATTTTGGGTTGAAATCCTAGTTAGACAAGCTACTTCTTAATTACAGGTATTATTAAAAGGTGATTGAGTTTGTTTTTAGAAAGAAGAGAGTAAAGAGATTACCTGAATCAGGTGGGGATTTTCATCCACGGTTCAGAACTTAGATAGGGAAAAATTAGTCACTACCTCCAAGTATAGAGTTGTGATGAATGTCTCTAACACCAGGGAGAGTGAATGCAGGCATATATTTTAGAAGTTACTAAGGTTAAAGAAAAATCTGTGGCTCCGGGTAGAGAGCTTAACAGATGGATATATTTTGGGTTAAATTCCTGAGTTTTAAGTTGTTTATTGGTATTAGAATTGATAGAAGGTGTTTAAGTTTGTTTTAAGGAGAGTAAAGAGATTACCCGAATCATGTGGAGATTTTCATCTATGGTTCAGAAATTAGATAGGGAAAAATTGGTCACTAACTCCAAGTAGAGAGTTGTGATAAATGTCTGTAACACCAGGGAGAGTGAATGCAGACATATATTATAGAAGTTACTAAGGTTAAAGAAAAATCTGTGGCTCTGGGTAGAGAGCTTAACAGATTGAGATATTTTGGGCAAAAGTCCTGGTTTGATGTGTTGCTTATTGATATTAGAATTGATAGAAGGTGTTTAGTTTGTTTTATAAATTATCTCACTAAAGGCCATATGGCTTGTTGATGCTGGCTAGCGAGGGTTTGTGGTTACTTTTGATATCTACCACCACAGGAAGCTCAGATTCTCTTAATGTGGGCTCCACGGGAATTTTGGGTTAATTTCTTGATATCACAGAGTACAAAAGCCTATCAGGCTCATTGTTTAGCTTACTTCCTTTTTAAAAATTTGTTTAGTCTTCATGATGGGTGTGACTTTGAGTTTTATGGTTATATTATTACTCTGGGAGAGAGTGCAAGATACAAGCTTTTCTGGTTACAGACTAAGGAACACAGTATTTTGGGAGAAAAATTTTGTCTTTGTGTTTTTAAAAAGTGTGATTAGGCTCTGGAAACCTCACAGAGTCATACTGATCAGATTGGATAGAGGTAGACTGCCTGAAAATTTTATTCAGGAGAATCAAACAAAAAGATATCTCGATTTTAAACTTTTGTCTTGAGAGTTGTATTTTACAGAGTGTGCCTACTTGGCTTCCTGATCTCAAGGACTTTCAGCTGGGTCTAGTCAGGTCACATCCTGCTACAGCATTTGCTTCATTCTTCCTACCCGCTATCCCTAAGGTTATCTCAATGCCCATGTACAGCTTGAAGAAGTTATGGAGGATCGTCGCCCCAATTCCCTGGACTTTGGGGTGCTGAAAGTGGTTGTTCTAAAGTTGTTTTTATGAGGTACTTAAAATTGGTTGTAATTTATCAGGGAGGAATTAGGTAGATTGAGTTATACAGTTGTAATCTTATTTGCTAACTAAGCTAAAATCATATCTTTGTTTTGATATAGAATTTATTTGTTAAAAGAGATTAAAAGTACAAGGTTTAGAGCCAGTCCTTCTATTGATGTCATTACAAACTACTGAGTTGATTACACATGTGAGTTAAGGGCCAAATAGCAAACATATTACTGACTTTGTGAGAGAACTTTCAAGATATTATTAAGATATAAAGACAACAGTCCAGACTGTTTTATATAGGGAGATGGTTTTCAAAAACGTCAGAAATCCACAAAATTTGAGATTTAAAGTTATTTATCTTTTGTTGAGACTTATCTGCTCCTAACAGTTCCCCTTTGGTGGATTTAATGAAGAATGTGAACATCTCTACCTCCAGGTAAGGCAATACTTTGTGACTGGGCAGCCACTACACAAAACTGCCTGTTTCATCTGCAGACTAATACTGTCCAGAAAAGGACAAATTATGCAGAGTAGTTGACTGATAAACTCTGCCAAGACAGGGTGATCAGCCCTTCAAAATCTGCATTTCAAGAGTCTGTCAGTTGATTTTGGGCCAGAAGAAGAAGACATATACTCACATGTTGCTAACAGGGGACTGTGCTGGTGGAGATTTGTCTCTACAACCTCTCAGTTCTGGAAGCCGTGTTAGGCTTCCTATGTGTATAGATATTTGGTCATTCTCAGATTTCTGATTGGGTTGAAGACATTATAGTCTCATAGCCTATCAGGCTGTTTAACTCTAAATATACATATTTTATTGGATAGTTATCAGATAGTATACGAGCTGGCCAGATATAATACAGATTGTAAGCCTTTCTTAAGCTGGAATGGATAACTGTTTAACTGATATAGTGATGGACTGGGTATTGAGAATATCATGCTTTATAAATTATGGAATGGCAATAATTGTACTCAATTTATATATGAGTGAAAAGGCTTTTTAACTGGACAAAAAGGGGGAAATGTTGTGGTTTGCCCTGAATTATCTGTATTTTGATGCTAATTCCACTGCCCCAAGGACAGCTGCCTAGTCAAGAATTCAGAACTCAGGTGACTTCACCAGAACCACCTTTCCATTGAATTTGTAAAGGTGAGGGGCAGGTACAGGATAGAAGGAGGCCTGTCATTGGAGGAGAAGGAAGGACGGGCAGGAAAGAAGTTTGAAGGAAGAGGAGGAGACGAGGGAGGAAGGAAAGACAGGAGGGAGAGAGGGCTGAGAAGCCGTGGCAGGACAAGATGGCAGGTGATGTTAAGATTCTGCTCTGTGTATTTACAAGTTGTTATTAATGTTCTCAAGGAATGGATAGTACCGGGCTTTGTATGTTTAAGCAGGAAATTATATCTTTCCAATTGGATCTAAAAACAAACAAACAAACAAAAAAAAAAACAAAAGAAAAAAGGATGACCCTTGTACTTGATTTATTTCAATCACGCAGACCTATGCCCGATATTCACACACTAGCAGCACAGTCCGAGACACTTACCCAATAAACACAGAACATTTCTGCTTAACACAGAACATAGAAATTACCCAAAAAAACCAAAACAAACAAACAAACAAAAATCGGAACAGAGAACTTACACAAAAAACACAGAACATAGAACATACTCAATAAACACAGAACATAGAACATACAAATAAACACAGAACATTCCTGCTAAAAACAAAACATAGAGCTTACCCAATAAACATAGAATATTCCTACTAAACACCGAACATAGAACTTACCCATAAACACAGAACATTCCTGCTAAAAACAAAACATAGAGCTTACCCAATAAACACAGAATATTCTTGCTAAACACAGAACATACAACTTAACCAATAAACACGGAACATTCCTGCTAAACACCGAACATAGAACTTACCCATAAACACAGAACATTCCTGCTAAATATAGAACATAGAATTTACTCAATAAACACAGAATATTCCTGCTAAACAGAGAACATACAACTTAACCAATAAACACAGAACATAGAATGTACTCAATAAACACAGAACATAGACCTTACCCAACAAACACAGAACATTGAACATTCTTAATAAACACAGAACATAGACCCAATAAACACAGAACATAGAACTTACCTAATAAAAACAGAACTTTAATGCTAAACAAAGAATATAGAACTTACCCATTAAACAAAACATTCCTGCTAAACAGAGAACACAGAACTTACCCAATAAACACAGAACTTCGAACTTACCCAAAAAACAGAACATAGAACTTACCCAATAAACTCAGAACATTCCTGCTAAACACAGAACACAGAACATACCCAATAAAAACAGAATGTTTTTGCTAAACACAGAACATAGAACTTACCTAATAAACACATAACAATCCTGCGAAACACAGAACATAGAACTTACCCTACAAACACAGAACATAGAACATACTCAATAAACACAGAACTAGAACTTACACAATAAAAACACAACATTCCTGCTAAACATAGAACATAGAACTTACAAAAGAAACACAGAACATAGAACTTACCCTACAAACACAGAACATAGAACATACTCAATAAACACAGAACTAGAACTTACACAATAAAAACAAAACATTCCTGCTAAACATAGAACATAGAACTTACAAAAGAAACACAGAACATTACTGCTCAACACAGAACACAACACTTACTCAATAAACATGGAACAGAGAACTTACACAATAAACACAGAATATAGAACATATTCAATAAACAGAGAACATAGAAAATACACAATAAACACAGAATATTCCTGCTAAATACAGAACATAGAACTAACCCAATAAACATAGAACATTCCTGCTAAACACAGAACATAGAAATTACCCAATAAACACCGAATATTTCTGCTAAGCACAGAACGTAGAACTTACCCAATAAACACAGAATATTCCTGCTGAACCTAGAACATAGACCTTACCCAATAAACAGAGAACATAGAACTTACCCAGTAAACACAGAACATATAACATACTCAATAAACACAGAACATAAGACTTACCCAGTAGACACAGAACAATCCTGCTAAACACAGAAGAGAACTTATCCAATAAACACAGAACATCCCTGCTAAACACAGAATATAGAGTTTACACAGTAAACACAGAAAATAGAATTTACCCAACACAGAACATAGAACATTCTCAATAAACACAGAACATTCCTGCTAATCACAGAACATAGAACTTACCCAATAAACACAGAACATAGAACTTACCCAATACACACAGAATATAGAACTTACCCAATAAACACAGAATATAGAACTTATCCAATAAACACAGAACATTCCTGCTAAGCACAGAATATAGAATTTACCCAATAAAAACAGAAAATAGAACTTACCCAATGAACACAGAACATAGAACATTCTCAAGAAACACAGAACATAGAACATTCTCAATAAACACAGAACATAGAACTTACTCCATAAACACAGAACATTCCTGCTAACCACAGAACATAGAACTTACCCAATAAACACAGAACATAGAACTTACCCAATAAACACAGAATATAGAATATTCTCAATAAACACAGAACATAGAACTTAAACAATAACACAGAACATTCCTGCTAAACACAGAACATAGAACTTACCCAATAAACAAAGAACATAGAACTTAATCAATAAAGACAGAACGTTGAACTTACCCAATAAACACAAAACATTCCTCCTAAACAGAGAATTTAGAACTTACCTGTTGGTCCCTACCTTGGTGTATCCCTCCCCTCTCGCTGATCCTTTTAGCCTGCTATAGCAAGAATTGTTTACACCCTTGGCAGCTGCTCTTAGCCCCGGATTTGGGGCTGCAATTTTCCATGGCACCCTTCCTCCCCACAGAGCCTTCTAGCTTGTTGTTGTTAAGAAGTTGTTTATGCCCCTGATTGGGCTGGAACTTTCACCACACAGATTTTCCAGTTTTCCTGGTTTGGCATTTTCACCTGCCTTGTTGTTTTTCCATAGCTTTTGCCTCGGCTATATAAGGAGATCTCAGTAAATCCTTGGTGGTCCTCACTGAAAAAAGGATGAAAGGAGGGAGAGAGGGCTGAGAAGCCGTGGCAGGACAAGATGGCAGGTGATGTTAAGATTCTGCTCTGTGTATTTACAGATTGTTATTAATGTTCTCAAGGAATGGATAGTACCGGGCTTTGTATGTTTAAGTGGGCAATTATATCTTACCAATTGGATCTAAGATTATTGTGTTGTGTGTTCTTTTACATGAGAGTTTGAGTGTAGGAAAGTGGGTGGATATTTAGCAGATATCTTGGGGCACCAAGGTGTAGACCTAGCAGGATAAAAGACAACTATACTTTTTTATTTTTATATTTTTACAACAACAGATGGCGAACCAAGGTGATGGGCAAGAATCCACTAGTAATCCTGAGAGTTGAGAGAAAGTTTTTATTTTCTAAGTAAGAGGACACCGGCGCCATGTTAAGTCATGTGATATCTTAAGTTCGGGGAATTCAAACAAAGAAATGGGGAAGCCACCTGGGCTGGCAGGCTGTAGGTCCCCTGCTGTGTGAGAAGTAATGCCAGATCAGAGAGTTAGAGATTAAAAGCTACTTATTAAAGAAAGTTGTTTAGAAAGTCTTTCAGGATACTCATACTCTTTTTAACGTGGGCTCCACGGGAATTTTGGGTTGAAATCCTAGTTAGACAAGCTACTTCTTAATTACAGGTATTATTAAAAGGTGATTGAGTTTGTTTTTAGAAAGAAGAGAGTAAAGAGATTACCTGAATCAGGTGGGGATTTTCATCCACGGTTCAGAACTTAGATAGGGAAAAATTAGTCACTACCTCCAAGTATAGAGTTGTGATGAATGTCTCTAACACCAGGGAGAGTGAATGCAGGCATATATTTTAGAAGTTACTAAGGTTAAAGAAAAATCTGTGGCTCCGGGTAGAGAGCTTAACAGATGGATATATTTTGGGTTAAATTCCTGAGTTTTAAGTTGTTTATTGGTATTAGAATTGATAGAAGGTGTTTAAGTTTGTTTTAAGGAGAGTAAAGAGATTACCCGAATCATGTGGAGATTTTCATCTATGGTTCAGAAATTAGATAGGGAAAAATTGGTCACTAACTCCAAGTAGAGAGTTGTGATAAATGTCTGTAACACCAGGGAGAGTGAATGCAGACATATATTATAGAAGTTACTAAGGTTAAAGAAAAATCTGTGGCTCTGGGTAGAGAGCTTAACAGATTGAGATATTTTGGGCAAAAGTCCTGGTTTGATGTGTTGCTTATTGATATTAGAATTGATAGAAGGTGTTTAGTTTGTTTTATAAATTATCTCACTAAAGGCCATATGGCTTGTTGATGCTGGCTAGCGAGGGTTTGTGGTTACTTTTGATATCTACCACCACAGGAAGCTCAGATTCTCTTAATGTGGGCTCCACGGGAATTTTGGGTTAATTTCTTGATATCACAGAGTACAAAAGCCTATCAGGCTCATTGTTTAGCTTACTTCCTTTTTAAAAATTTGTTTAGTCTTCATGATGGGTGTGACTTTGAGTTTTATGGTTATATTATTACTCTGGGAGAGAGTGCAAGATACAAGCTTTTCTGGTTACAGACTAAGGAACACAGTATTTTGGGAGAAAAATTTTGTCTTTGTGTTTTTAAAAAGTGTGATTAGGCTCTGGAAACCTCACAGAGTCATACTGATCAGATTGGATAGAGGTAGACTGCCTGAAAATTTTATTCAGGAGAATCAAACAAAAAGATATCTCGATTTTAAACTTTTGTCTTGAGAGTTGTATTTTACAGAGTGTGCCTACTTGGCTTCCTGATCTCAAGGACTTTCAGCTGGGTCTAGTCAGGTCACATCCTGCTACAGCATTTGCTTCATTCTTCCTACCCGCTATCCCTAAGGTTATCTCAATGCCCATGTACAGCTTGAAGAAGTTATGGAGGATCGTCGCCCCAATTCCCTGGACTTTGGGGTGCTGAAAGTGGTTGTTCTAAAGTTGTTTTTATGAGGTACTTAAAATTGGTTGTAATTTATCAGGGAGGAATTAGGTAGATTGAGTTATACAGTTGTAATCTTATTTGCTAACTAAGCTAAAATCATATCTTTGTTTTGATATAGAATTTATTTGTTAAAAGAGATTAAAAGTACAAGGTTTAGAGCCAGTCCTTCTATTGATGTCATTACAAACTACTGAGTTGATTACACATGTGAGTTAAGGGCCAAATAGCAAACATATTACTGACTTTGTGAGAGAACTTTCAAGATATTATTAAGATATAAAGACAACAGTCCAGACTGTTTTATATAGGGAGATGGTTTTCAAAAACGTCAGAAATCCACAAAATTTGAGATTTAAAGTTATTTATCTTTTGTTGAGACTTATCTGCTCCTAACAGTTCCCCTTTGGTGGATTTAATGAAGAATGTGAACATCTCTACCTCCAGGTAAGGCAATACTTTGTGACTGGGCAGCCACTACACAAAACTGCCTGTTTCATCTGCAGACTAATACTGTCCAGAAAAGGACAAATTATGCAGAGTAGTTGACTGATAAACTCTGCCAAGACAGGGTGATCAGCCCTTCAAAATCTGCATTTCAAGAGTCTGTCAGTTGATTTTGGGCCAGAAGAAGAAGACATATACTCACATGTTGCTAACAGGGGACTGTGCTGGTGGAGATTTGTCTCTACAACCTCTCAGTTCTGGAAGCCGTGTTAGGCTTCCTATGTGTATAGATATTTGGTCATTCTCAGATTTCTGATTGGGTTGAAGACATTATAGTCTCATAGCCTATCAGGCTGTTTAACTCTAAATATACATATTTTATTGGATAGTTATCAGATAGTATACGAGCTGGCCAGATATAATACAGATTGTAAGCCTTTCTTAAGCTGGAATGGATAACTGTTTAACTGATATAGTGATGGACTGGGTATTGAGAATATCATGCTTTATAAATTATGGAATGGCAATAATTGTACTCAATTTATATATGAGTGAAAAGGCTTTTTAACTGGACAAAAAGGGGGAAATGTTGTGGTTTGCCCTGAATTATCTGTATTTTGATGCTAATTCCACTGCCCCAAGGACAGCTGCCTAGTCAAGAATTCAGAACTCAGGTGACTTCACCAGAACCACCTTTCCATTGAATTTGTAAAGGTGAGGGGCAGGTACAGGATAGAAGGAGGCCTGTCATTGGAGGAGAAGGAAGGACGGGCAGGAAAGAAGTTTGAAGGAAGAGGAGGAGACGAGGGAGGAAGGAAAGACAGGAGGGAGAGAGGGCTGAGAAGCCGTGGCAGGACAAGATGGCAGGTGATGTTAAGATTCTGCTCTGTGTATTTACAAGTTGTTATTAATGTTCTCAAGGAATGGATAGTACCGGGCTTTGTATGTTTAAGCAGGAAATTATATCTTTCCAATTGGATCTAAAAACAAACAAACAAACAAAAAAAAAAACAAAAGAAAAAAGGATGACCCTTGTACTTGATTTATTTCAATCACGCAGACCTATGCCCGATATTCACACACTAGCAGCACAGTCCGAGACACTTACCCAATAAACACAGAACATTTCTGCTTAACACAGAACATAGAAATTACCCAAAAAAACCAAAACAAACAAACAAACAAAAATCGGAACAGAGAACTTACACAAAAAACACAGAACATAGAACATACTCAATAAACACAGAACATAGAACATACAAATAAACACAGAACATTCCTGCTAAAAACAAAACATAGAGCTTACCCAATAAACATAGAATATTCCTACTAAACACCGAACATAGAACTTACCCATAAACACAGAACATTCCTGCTAAAAACAAAACATAGAGCTTACCCAATAAACACAGAATATTCTTGCTAAACACAGAACATACAACTTAACCAATAAACACGGAACATTCCTGCTAAACACCGAACATAGAACTTACCCATAAACACAGAACATTCCTGCTAAATATAGAACATAGAATTTACTCAATAAACACAGAATATTCCTGCTAAACAGAGAACATACAACTTAACCAATAAACACAGAACATAGAATGTACTCAATAAACACAGAACATAGACCTTACCCAACAAACACAGAACATTGAACATTCTTAATAAACACAGAACATAGACCCAATAAACACAGAACATAGAACTTACCTAATAAAAACAGAACTTTAATGCTAAACAAAGAATATAGAACTTACCCATTAAACAAAACATTCCTGCTAAACAGAGAACACAGAACTTACCCAATAAACACAGAACTTCGAACTTACCCAAAAAACAGAACATAGAACTTACCCAATAAACTCAGAACATTCCTGCTAAACACAGAACACAGAACATACCCAATAAAAACAGAATGTTTTTGCTAAACACAGAACATAGAACTTACCTAATAAACACATAACAATCCTGCGAAACACAGAACATAGAACTTACCCTACAAACACAGAACATAGAACATACTCAATAAACACAGAACTAGAACTTACACAATAAAAACACAACATTCCTGCTAAACATAGAACATAGAACTTACAAAAGAAACACAGAACATAGAACTTACCCTACAAACACAGAACATAGAACATACTCAATAAACACAGAACTAGAACTTACACAATAAAAACAAAACATTCCTGCTAAACATAGAACATAGAACTTACAAAAGAAACACAGAACATTACTGCTCAACACAGAACACAACACTTACTCAATAAACATGGAACAGAGAACTTACACAATAAACACAGAATATAGAACATATTCAATAAACAGAGAACATAGAAAATACACAATAAACACAGAATATTCCTGCTAAATACAGAACATAGAACTAACCCAATAAACATAGAACATTCCTGCTAAACACAGAACATAGAAATTACCCAATAAACACCGAATATTTCTGCTAAGCACAGAACGTAGAACTTACCCAATAAACACAGAATATTCCTGCTGAACCTAGAACATAGACCTTACCCAATAAACAGAGAACATAGAACTTACCCAGTAAACACAGAACATATAACATACTCAATAAACACAGAACATAAGACTTACCCAGTAGACACAGAACAATCCTGCTAAACACAGAAGAGAACTTATCCAATAAACACAGAACATCCCTGCTAAACACAGAATATAGAGTTTACACAGTAAACACAGAAAATAGAATTTACCCAACACAGAACATAGAACATTCTCAATAAACACAGAACATTCCTGCTAATCACAGAACATAGAACTTACCCAATAAACACAGAACATAGAACTTACCCAATACACACAGAATATAGAACTTACCCAATAAACACAGAATATAGAACTTATCCAATAAACACAGAACATTCCTGCTAAGCACAGAATATAGAATTTACCCAATAAAAACAGAAAATAGAACTTACCCAATGAACACAGAACATAGAACATTCTCAAGAAACACAGAACATAGAACATTCTCAATAAACACAGAACATAGAACTTACTCCATAAACACAGAACATTCCTGCTAACCACAGAACATAGAACTTACCCAATAAACACAGAACATAGAACTTACCCAATAAACACAGAATATAGAATATTCTCAATAAACACAGAACATAGAACTTAAACAATAACACAGAACATTCCTGCTAAACACAGAACATAGAACTTACCCAATAAACAAAGAACATAGAACTTAATCAATAAAGACAGAACGTTGAACTTACCCAATAAACACAAAACATTCCTCCTAAACAGAGAATTTAGAACTTACCTGTTGGTCCCTACCTTGGTGTATCCCTCCCCTCTCGCTGATCCTTTTAGCCTGCTATAGCAAGAATTGTTTACACCCTTGGCAGCTGCTCTTAGCCCCGGATTTGGGGCTGCAATTTTCCATGGCACCCTTCCTCCCCACAGAGCCTTCTAGCTTGTTGTTGTTAAGAAGTTGTTTATGCCTCTGATTGGGCCTGAACTTTCACCACACAGAATTTCCTGTTTTCCTGGTTTGGCATTTTCACCTGCCTTGTTGTTTTTCCATGGCTTTTGCCTCTGGTATATAAGGAGATCTCAGTAAAGCCTTGGTGGCACTAGCTGAAAAAAGGGTGACCCATGTACTTGATTTATTTCAATCCCGCAGACCTATGCCCGATATTCACACACTGACGGCGCAGTCGCCGACACTTACCAAATAAACACAAAAAATTCCTGCTAAACACAGAACATAGAACTTACCCAATAAACACAGAACATAGAACATTCTCAATAAACACAGAACATAAAACTTACCCAATACACACAGAACATTCCTGCTAAATACAGAACATACAACTTACCCAATAAACACAGAACATAGAACTTACCCAATAAACACAGAACATTCCTGCTAAACACAGAACATAGAACTTACCCAATAAAGAAAAGCATTCCTGCTAAAAACAGAACATGATTTACCCGATGAACACAGAACAGAGAACTTACCCAATAAACACAGAACAATCCTGTTAAACACAGAACAAAATTTACCCAATAAACACAGAACATAGAACTTACCCAATAAACACATAACATAGATCATACTCAATAATCACAGATCATAGACTTACCCAATAAACACAAAATGTTCCTCCTAAACACAGAACATAGAACATACTCAACAAACACATAACATTCTTGCGAAACACAAGACATAGAAATTACCCAAAAAACACAGAACATTCTTGCTAAACACAGAACATAGAACTTAACCCATAAACACAAAACATTCCTCCTAAACAGAGAACTTAGAACTTGCCTGTTGGTCCCTACCTTGGTGTATCCCTCTCCTCTCACTGATCCTTTTAGCCTGCTATAGCAAGAATTGTTTACACCCTTGGCAGCTGCTCTTAGCCCCTGATGTGGGGCTGCGATTTTCCATGGCATGCTACCTCCCCACAGAGCCTTCTAGCTTGTTGTTGTTAAGAAGTTGTTTATGCCCCTGATTGGGCTGGAACTTTCACCACACAGATTATCCTGTTTTCCTGGTTGGGGATTTTCACCTGCCTTGTTGTTTTTCCACAGCTTTTGCCTCGGCTATATAAGGAGATCTCAGTAAAGTGTTGGTGGCCCTCACTGAATAAACAATGACCCATGTACTTGATGTATTTCAATCCCGCAGACCTATGCCCGATATTCACACACTGGCGGTGCAGTCTCCGACACTTACCCAATAAACACAGAATATTCCTGCTTAACACAGAACACAGAACTTACCCAATAAAAATGAAACAGAGAACTTACACAATAAACACAGAACATAGAACATACTCAATAAATACAGAACATAGAACATACCAAATAAACACAGAACATTCCTGCTAAAAACAGAACATAGAACTCACCCAATAAACACAGAATATTCTTGCTAAAAACAGAACATACAACTTAACCAATAAACACAGAACATTCCTGCTAAACACAGATCATAGAACTTACCCAATAAACACAGAACATTCTTGCTAAACACAGAACATAGAACTTACCAAATAAACACAGAATATAGATCGTACTGAATAAACACAGAACATAGAACTTACCAGATAAACACCGAACATAGAACTTACCCAATAAACACAGAACATTCCTACCAAACACAGAACACATAACTTTCTCAATACACACAGAACATTCTTGCTAAACACAGAACATAGAACTTATCCAATAAGCAGAGAACATAGAACTTACCTAATAAACACAGAACTTTCCTGCTAAAAAAGAATATAGAACTTGCCCATTAAACAAAACATTCCTGCTAAACAGAGAACATAGAACTTACCTAATAAACACAGAACATATTACATACACAATGAACACAGAACTTAGAACTTAGCCAATAAACACAGAACATAGAACTTCCCCAAAAAACAGAACATAGAACTTTCCCAATAAACACAGAACATTCCTGCTAAACACAGAACATAGAACATACCCAATAAAAACAGAATGTTTTTGCTAAACAAAGAACACAGAACATAGAACTTACCCAATAAACACAGAACAATCCTGCAAAACACAGAACAGAGAACTTACCCTATAAATACAGAACATAGAACATACTCAATAAACACAGAACATAGAACTTACTCAATAAAAACACAACATTCCTGCTAAACATTGAACATAGAACTTACCAAAGAAACACAGAACAAACAACTTACCCAATAAACAAGGAACATTGAACATTCACAATAAACACAGAACATAGAACTTACCCAATAAACACAGAACATTCCTGCTAAACACAAAACAAAGAACTTTCCCAATAAACACAGAACATTACTGCTCAACACTGAACACAAAACTTACTCAATAAACACGGAACAGAGAACTTACACAATAAACACAGAATATAGAACATATTCAATGAACACAGAACATAGAACTTACACAATAAACACAGAATATTCCAGCTAAATTCAGAACATAGAACTTACCCAGTAAACACAGAACATTCTTGCTAAACACAGAACATAGAACTTACCCAGTAAACACAGAACATTCTCAATAAACACAGAACACAGAACTTATCCAATAAACACAGAACATTGAACATTCTCAATAAACACAGAACATAGAACTTACCCAATAAACATAGAACATTCCTGATAAATACAGAACATAGAACTTACCCAATAAACACAGAACATTCCTGCTAAAAATAGAACATAGAACTTACCCAATAAACATAGAACATTCCTGCTAAACACAGAACATAGAAATTACCCAATAAACAGAGCACATTCCTGATAAACAGAGAACATAGAACTTACCCAATAAACACAGAACATTCCTGCTAAACACAGAACATAGAACTTACCATATAAACACAGAACATTCCTCCTAAACACAGAACATAGAACTTACCCAATAAACACAGAACATTCCTGCTAAACACAGAACATAGAACTTACCCAATAAACATAGAACATTCCTGATAAATACAGAACATAGAACTTACCCAATAAACACAGAACATTCCTGCTAAAAATAGAACATAGAACTTACCCAATAAACATAGAACATTCCTGCTAAACACAGAACATAGAAATTACCCAATAAACAGAGCACATTCCTGATAAACAGAGAACATAGAACTTACCCAATAAACACAGAACATTCCTGCTAAACACAGAACATAGAACTTACCATATAAACACAGAACATTCCTCCTAAACACAGAACATAGAACTTACCCAATAAACACAGAACATTCCTGCTAAACATAGAACATAGAACTTACCCAATAAACACAGAACATTCCTGCTAAACACAGAACATAGAATTTACCCAATAAACACAGAATATTTCCGCTAAACACAGAACGTAGAACTTACCCAATAAACACAGAATATTCCTGCTAAACCGAGAACATAGACCTTACGCAATAAACAGAGAACATAGAACTTACCCAGTAAACACAGAACATATAACATATTCAATAAACACAGAACATAAAACTTACCCAATACACACAGAACAATCCTGCTAAACTCAGAAGAGAACTTATCCAATAAACACAGAACATCCCTGCTGAACACAGAATATAGAGCTTACCCAATAAACACAGAAAATAGAACTTACCAAATAAACATAGAACATAGAACATTCTTAATAAACACAGAAAATAGAACATTCTCAATAAACACAGAACATAGGACTTACCCCATAAACACAGAACATTCCTGCTAATCACAGAACTTAGAACTTACCCAATAAACACAGAACATAGAACTTACCCAATAAACACAGATCATAGAACCTCATTAATAAACAGAACATAAAACTTACCCAATAAAGACAGAACAATCCGGCTAAACACAGAATATAGAACTTTTCCAATAAACACAGAACATAGAACATTCTCAATAAACACAGAACATAGAACATTCTCAATGAACACAGAACATAGAACTTACCCAATAAACACAGAATATAGAACATTCTCAATAAACACAGAACATAGAAGTTACCCAATAACACAGAACATTCCTACTAAACACAGAACATAGAACTTACCCAATAAACACAGAACATTCCTGCTAAACACAGAACATAGAACTTACCCAATAAACACAGAATATTCCTCCTAAACACAGTACACAGAATGTACCCAATAAACACAGAACCTAGAACTTACCCAATAAACACAGAATATTTCTCCTAGACACAGAACATAGAAGTTACCCAATAAACACAGAACATAGTACTTACTCAATAAATACAGAACATAGAACATACTCAATAAACACAAAACATAGAACTTACCCAATAATCACAGAATATTCCTGCTCAACAAAGAACCTAGAATTTACCCAATAAACATAGTACATAGAACTTACCCAATAAACACAGAACATAGATCATTCTCCATAAACACAGAACATAAAACTTACTCCATAAACACAGAACATTCCTGCTAACCACAGAACATAGAACTTACCCAATAAACACAGAACATAGAACTTTCCCAATAAACACAGAACATAGAACATTCTCAATAAACACAGAACATAGAACATTCTCAATGAACACAGAACATAGAACTTACCCAATAAACACAGAATATAGAACATTCTCAATAAACACAGAACATAGAAGTTACCCAATAACACAGAACATTCCTACTAAACACAGAACATAGAACTTACCCAATAAACACAGAACATTCCTGCTAAACACAGAACATAGAACTTACCCAATAAACACAGAATATTCCTCCTAAACACAGTACACAGAATGTACCCAATAAACACAGAACCTAGAACTTACCCAATAAACACAGAATATTTCTCCTAGACACAGAACATAGAAGTTACCCAATAAACACAGAACATAGTACTTACTCAATAAATACAGAACATAGAACATACTCAATAAACACAAAACATAGAACTTACCCAATAATCACAAAATATTCCTGCTCAACAAAGAACCTAGAATTTACCCAATAAACATAGTACATAGATCATTCTCCATAAACACAGACCATAAAACTTACTCCATAAACACAGAACATTCCTGCTAACCACAGAACATAGAACTTACCCAATAAACACAGAACATAGAACTTTCCCAATAAACACAGAACATAGAACATTCTCAATAAACACAGAACATAGAACATTCTCAATAAACACGGAACATAGAACTTACCCAATAAACACAGAATATTCCTCCTAAACACAGAACATAAAACTTACCCAAGAAACACAGAACCTAGAACTTACCCATAAACACAAAATATTCGTCCTAAACACAGAACATAGAAGTTACCCAATAAACACAGAACATAAAACATACTTAAAAAACCAAAATATAGAACTTACCCTATAATCACAGAATATCCCTGCTAAACAAAGAACCTAGAACTTACCCAATAAACACAGTACATAGAACTTACCCAATAAACACAGAACATAGAACATTCTTGCTAAACACAGAACATAGAAGTTATCCAATGAAAACAGAACGTAGAACTTACCCAATAAGCACAGAACATTCCTGTTATACACAGAACATAGAACTTACCAAATAAATACAGAACATTCCTGCTAAACACAGAACATAGAGCTTACCCAATAAGCACAGATCGTAGAACTTACCCAAGAAACACAGAATATAGAACTCATGTAATAAACACAGAATCTAGAGCATTCTCAATAAACACAGAACATAGAACTTACCCAATAAACATACAACATTCTTGCTAAACACAGAACATAGAACTTACCCAATAAACACAGACCATTCCTGCTAAACACAGAACATAGAACTTACCCAATAAACACAGAATAGAACTTACCCTATAAACACAGAACATAGAACACACTCAATAAACACAGAACATAGAACTTACCCAATAAACACAGAACACAGAACATACCCAATAAACACAGAACACAGAACATACCCAATAAACACAGAACACAGAACATACCCAATAAACACAGAACATATCACTTACTCAATAAACACAAAACAGAGAACATTGTTCACACTATTAGAAGAGATCTGTTAAAGACAAAATATGCAGTGGCCATTTTCATTTAACTGGGCCTGATTATTTGCTCCCAATATCTAAGAACCGTGGGTGCAGTCGGGGAAAGACAGGGCAATATTCTCCTAGTACTTTGCTGAGAAGTTCAACAAACAAAACAGAGAACAAGACACAGTGATGTAGGGAGCAGTTCCAATGCAAAGATCCTGTTCCCCAATTGGTTCTTGATCTGTCAGTAAAGGAAGCCATAGGCTAATTGCTGGGCCAAAGGTACAGGTGGGACTTCTGGGTCCCTGGAGGCAGGCAGGGAAATGCAAGGAAGGAGAGCAGAGTTCACCATGTTTTGGAGAGAGGAGAACCAGGAAACCATGAGGCCTGTGGCCACTACTGCAGGCAGGTGGTCAGGGAGTTTAGCAACTGAAGATTAGGGCAAATGGGAGAATCAGATAAGAAACTTAAGGGTACTGTTTTCCAGGTGGGAGATAGTAGTGCCTAGTAACTGTGCCAAGAAGGCAAGTTGAAAAAGAACAACTGTGTATGTGTCTTTTATCCTCGGATTCATGGGAGCTGGGTGGGAGCTGGTAGCTCAATTACTCCCCTGAACAAGGCAGGTAGAGTAAAAGCCACACACAACACTGGGGACCAATGCCCATGTGAGCAATGTTGCCCTTTTGCTAGTGCCCTTGTCTTGTCAGATACTTCATTGTCTCCTGATGGGATCCCAACAGAACCAGAATCAGATGGTTTAGAAAGACTTATAAAACCAAGTGCCATAGACATAACCCAAGCTGGTAGAATTGGGATCAGATGTCATAGAATTATAACTTACCCATAGAGTCCTCCCAGCCAGGTGCTTCCTGGTTTCTTTTGATGTAGCTGTTAGCTGCAGCAAACTGGTCCTTGGAATGCCCCCAAAGTGTGCTCCCTCTGGGGAGTGGTTCTTCAGTTTTGGAGGGTCAGAGCAAAGGGTCCAGCTTCTAAATTTGGGTTGGAGACCTTATATCTCATGGGCCTCTAATGTGGAGATTTCTGGTTTCTTTGGAGACTCGGTTGTATCATGTGATGCTTTTCAGGAACCTCTTATGAGAGGATGATTTTGCTGAAGCAGATACATGACAGGATGTTTTGCTAAGACCAGACACATGGTGTTTTTCTGGAGACATCCTGGAAAAAGGGAATATGATGTTTTGCTAGAGCAGATGCTTAGGAGAACACATGATGTTTGGAAAGGATTTAATATAGCCCAACGGACAGTGGATGATTCCGGATGGTATTGGTGCCTTACCATTCTTTTGCTGGTCATTGTTGGGCTTTGCTGATGCTGGCCTTTGTGACACTGGGTAGTATTGGTCTGCCTTACCATTCTTTGCTGTTCATTGTTTGTTATGACTTCATAGAGAGAAATGCACCAACAAACCTACTGGTTGTATTCCTGAGGCTTCTTGCAGCTTCCAAGGATTCAGCAAATTGGCAGGGCCTTGCGGTTTCTTCTGAATCGACAAGCTGTTGCTGATTCTTGGATGGTGTTTGCCTGTGGACAGAGGTGCTGCTGCTGATTTGTGTGAACTGAACCGCTGATATTGTGACAACACGGATTGGATTTGCTTCAAAGAACTACTTCTGAACAGGCCCACATCCTCCTCTGCTCTATTAACCTTTCCTTTCCACGATCTCTGGTGAGTGGCGGGCCAGAAGGGACATTAAAGCATTTAAGAACCATTAATAAAAGTGGGTTTTGAAAAATCTAAGCCTGCAGGCCTCCAAAGGTTAATCCTGAAGACTTGAGTTGAAAGACCACCAGTATGGCCACGTCAAAGCAAGCTTCACGGTGCACACCAGAGATCTGGGAAGAGGCTGCATCTTCCCCTAGGAAGGGGTTCAAGAGACCAGCCCTGAGCCAACCTCATTCCTTTTTAATAGGGCAAAAGGACAAGGTAGGGGATCTTTTTCAGGCACCAGTGGTTACTGAAGCAAAAAGAAGCAGTTAGGAAAGCCCCTCCTTGAACAATGGGCACATCACATTCCCAAGGAATTGGTTCACAACTGAGTTTTGGGTCAGTCTCTAGGAAACAGAAACTTAATATAGCTGCAGACTCAAAATGGCTTCTGGCTATAAAATGGAGTCGGGCTGGTTCTTCACAGTCATTAATACCCGCATCTCCTCGGCTGGGATTGCAGACCTGAAGAGCTTCCTTCCTTATTATTACAGGGTAGGTGAGAAAGTTGCAGACTACCACGAATATAAGGCCACATTAAAGTATTTTATTGTTGGTTGGTGTGGCGGCCAACATAGACTCATAGGGAGTGGATGGGTGGGGTGTATTGGAGGAAATGTATCACTGGGGTCGGGCTTTGAAGTTTCAGAGGCCCAAGCCGGGCCCAGTGGCTCACTTTTCCTGCCTGCTGCTTGCCTATCAGGATGTAGAACTCGGCTACCTCTCCAGTACCATGTCTGCCTACGCTTCCCACCATGACAATAATGGGCTAAACCTGTGAGCTGTAAACCAACCCAATTAAATGTTTTCTTTCATAAGAGTTGCTGTGGTCATGATGTCTCTTCACAGCAGTAACACCCAACTAAAACAGCCAGTGGCCAGGAGCAGGCTAGCGCCTCAGAAAGACTCTTGGTAGTGAAGCCCGGAGGCAAAGTGTTTTTTTTTTTTTTATTAACTTGAGTATTTCTTATTTACATTTCAAATGTTATTCCCTTTCCCGGTTTCCGGGCAAACATCCCCCTAATCCCTCCACCTCCCCTTCTTTATGGGTGTTCCCCTCCCCACCCTCCCCCCATTGCCGCCCTCCCCCCAATAATCACGTTCACTCGGGGTTCAGTCTTAGCAGGACCCAGGGCTTCCCCTTCCACTGGTGCTCTTACTAGGATATTCATTGCTACCTATGAGGTCAGAGTCCAGGGTCAGTCCATGTATAGTCTTTAGGTAGTGGCTTAGTCCCTGGAAGCTCTAGTTGCTTGGCATTGTTGTTCATAAGGGGTCTCGAGCCCCTTCAAGCTCTTCCAGTTCTTTCTCTGATTCCTTCAACGGGGGTCCTATTCTCAGTTTAGTGGTTTGCTTCTGGCATTTGCCTCTGTATTTGCTGTATTCTGGCTTGTGTCTCTCAGGAGAGATCTACATCCAACTCCTGTCTGCCTGCACTTCTTTGCTTCATCCATCTTGTCTAATTGGGTGGCTGTATATGTATGGGCCATATGTGGGGCAGGCTCTGAATGGGTGTTCCTCCTGTCTCTGTTTTAATCTTTGCCTCTCTATTCCCTGCCAAGGGTATTCTTGTTCCCCCTTTTAAAGAAGGAGTGAAGCATTCACATTTTGATCATCGTCTTGAGTTTCATGTGCTCTATGCATCTAGGGTAATTCAAGCATTTGGGCTAATAGCCACTTATCAACAAGTGCATACCATGTGTGTCTTTCTGTGATTGTGTTACCTCACTCAGGATGATATTTTCCAGTTCCAACCATTTGTCTATGAATTTCATAAAGGCATTGTTTTTGATAGCTGAGTAATATTCCATTGTGTAGATGTACCACATTTTTTGTATCCATTCCTTTGTTGAAGGGCATCTGGGTTCTTTCCAGCTTCTGGCTATTATAAATAAGGCTGCTATGAACACAGTGGAGCACGTGTCTTTTTTATATGTTGGGGCATCTTTTGGGTATATGCCCAAGAGAGGTATAGCTGAATCCTCAGGCAGTTCAATGTCCAATTTTCTGAGGAACCTCCAGACTGATTTCCAGAATGGTTTTGCCAGTCTGCAATCCCACCAACAATGGAGGAGTGTTCCTCTTTCTCCACATCCTCGCCAGCATCAGCTGTCACCTGAGTTTTTGATCTTAGCCATTCTCACTGGTGTGAGGTGAAATCTCAGGGTTGTTTTGATTTGCATTTCCCTTATGACTAAAGATGTTGAACATTTCTTTAGGTGTTTCTCAGCCATTCGGCATTCCTCAGCTGTGAATTCTTTGTTTAATTCTGAACCCCATTTTTTAATAGGGTTATTTGTTTCCCTGCGGTCTAACTTCTTGAGTTCTTTGTATATTTTGGATATAAGCCCTCTATCTGTTGTAGGATTGGTAAAGATCAATCTGTTGGTTGCCGTTTTGTCCTAATCACAGTGTCCTTTGCCTTACAGAAGCTTTGCAGTTTTATGAGATCCCATTTGTCGATTCTTGATCTTAGAGTATAAGCCATTGGTGTTTTGTTCAGGAAATTTTTTCCAGTGCCCATGTGTTCGAGATGCTGCCCTAGTTTTTCTTCTATTAGTTTGAGTGTATCTGGTTTGATGTGGAGGTCCTTGATCCACTTGGATTTAAGCTTTGTACAGGGTGATAAGCATGGATTGATCTGCATTCTTCTACATGTTGACCTCCAGTTGAACCAGCACCATTTGCTGAAAATGCTATCTTTTTTCCATTGAATGGTTTTGGCTCCTTTGTCAAAAATCAGGTGCCCATAGGTGTGTGGGTTCATTTCTGGGTCTTCAATTCTGTTCCATTAAAAATATGGAAGCTTCACGAATTTGCGTGTCATCCTTGCGCAGGGGCCATGCTAATCTTCTCTGTATCGTTCCAATATTAGTATATGTGCTGCCGAAGCGAGCCCGGCAAAGTGGTTTTAAATGCAAGCATCACACAGACCACAGTGCTGTCACTCTTAGATGAGAGGCAGAGTAACCCTGCAACATCTGTTTTTACAGAACATAGCAGTTATTTCAGAGACACCACAGCTGCTGATTTTTATTTAAACCTGTATCAGTTTCAGTTTAGTCTGTACGAAGATTGTGTTGGTTAATCCCGCTGGACCATGGAGAAATCATCTCAAATGTGTTGTCAAGGTGAATGTGGCTGTTAAATGGTGGGATGGGGGCTGGAGAAGTATTTAAGCAGACACAAAATGGAGTCAGGACAAGATGGCATTACCTTACTCCGGTGACCTTTCATGATGAAATATTTACAGGCCCAATCTTATTTACCATTTCTCTCTCTGGGTGGCTTGGAGTCCTAAGTACAAGGCAGGAATGAAGAAAGGGCCATTGCACAATACATATACAGGAAACCTGGAGCGAGGTGGGTGTGTGCATTCTCATAGAGTAGCACCCACTACTACCACCTCATAGACCTCAACTTGATCTTTCCGCTCAGCACAGGAGAGGATTGGCTAGTCTCTACAGAAGGTCTCCGAAGGCCGGCAGTCTCAGGCTGTAAACATCGGTGAGGAGGAGGAAGCTGCGGTCAACAGAGTTTTGTATCAGTCATCCTTAAACACTGTTGCTTGGACCGGAGGAAAAGACACACTGAGGGCTCTGAGCCTGGCCCATATGGAGGATGGCTTTGGTCTTTGCCATGGCTGTAACCATTTCAGCAATACACTCACAGTTGCACTCCTGCAGGGCTTCCTCTGCATCCTACACGTATGCAGCTAACACAGCTACTGTGTGTGTATTAGCACAGAGCATATCAAGTCCAGAGGATGTTTTCTAGCCCTTCCTCTCCAACCTCCCAGGTCTCTCTCCCCCCTCCCCTCCCCTCCCCTCCCCTCCCCTCCCCTCCCCTCCCCTCCCCTCCCCTCCCCTCCCCTCCCCTCCCCTCCCCTCCCCTCCCCTCCCCTCCCCTCCCCTCCCCTCCCCTCCCCTCCCCTCCCTTCCCCTCCCCTCCCCTCCCTTCTGTCTCTCTCTTTGTCTATCTGTTTCTCTCCCCCTCCCTCCTTCCTAAGATTTACATTTTATTGTAATTTTATTTTTTTATTTTTTAAACTTTTAAAAACTTTTATTTCACCTGTACTGATGCTTTTCCGAAGTTTTTTACCTATGCTGCATATGCATGCTTTGTGTCCAGAGTGGCCAGTAGAGGGCACCAGATTCCTTGGAACAGGAGTTATAGAAAGTTGTGAGCCACTGTAGAGGTTCTTAAGACCTGAACCCAGGTCTCCTGGAAAGTGCTTTTTTAACTGCTGAGCCATCTCTCCAGTCCCAGGTCTTATATCTTTTTTAAAAACAGGTTTATTTATTTATTTTATATGAACACACTGTCGCTATCTTCAGACACACCAGAAGAGGATATCAGATCTCATTACAAATGGTTGTGAGCCACCATGTAGTTGCTGGGATTTGAACTCAGGACCTCTGGAAGAGCAGCCAGTGCTCTTAACCACTGAGCCATCTCTCCAGCCCCCAGGTCTTATATCTTTCTGCCCACTCTTATACTGTTCTGTAATATTCCCTAATCCTTGGTGTGTGTGTGTGTGTGTGTGTGTGTGTGTGTGTGTGTGTGTGACTTAGATGTCTTGATTAGGGCTGAGAACTTGAGTCATGTGTCTCAGCACTTTGAGGAGTTATGAATCTTATATTAACTGCTGCTCCTTTAAAAAAAAGATTTATTTATTTATTATATATAAGTACAGTGTCTCTGTCTTCAGACACACCAGAAGGGGGCATCAGATCCCATTACAAATGGATTTGAGCCACCATGTGGTGGTTGGGACTTGAACTCAGGACCTCTGGAAGAACAGTCAGTGCTCTTAACCACTGAGCCGTCTCTCCAGCCCTTAACTGCTGCTCCTTGACAAGAAAAAAGAAAAAAGAAAAGAAAGAAAAAAAGGAAAAATAATTCTCTGGTGAAAGTGGAGAGCAACATTAATCTAACAGTGATAAGCACAGTGATTTGGAAGGCAATGTGTTGGGCACAGTATGTCCATTTAATACAACAGACATGCTCCCTGCTAGGGTGGAGGGATTCCTCACCCATGACTTTTTGCCTAGGTTTACATTTCCAGGCATGAATTCCTTCCTGTGTATCTGGACTCAAATCCAATCTGAAAGTGGTTGGTTATTTCTCAGAGTCATGTCACTCTGGCACATTTAGTGGATACGAATGACTGGCAGTGTTGGGTATTTTTAAGATTTATTTATTTATTATATATAAGTACACTGTCGCTGTCTTCAGACACCAGAAGAGGGCATCGAATCTCATTACAGATGGTTTTGAGCCACCATGTGGTTTCTGGCAATCGAATTCAGGACCTCTGGGAGAGCAGTCAGTGCTCTTAACCGCCGAGACACCCATCTCTCCAGCCCTGTTGTGTATTTAATAGTAATTCAAGGACATAGTTAGATACACAGAGCATGTGCGTCTTTAACCCATGGAATCTAAATTCATCTATGTTGACCTGGAAAGTTGTATACATTCCTTTCTGAAAACATCATTTACTAAGAATTCGGAATTAAAGATAGTAGCACAATTAAAGACAGCATTAAGGTTTAAGGCCATAAAGTCAAGCTGGCAAGGAAGGGCCAAGGAGGGGGAAGGAGGCCTGCAGTGTTTTCCTTCACTGAAGCCATTAACTTCACATGAGCAAGTAGAGAACAGCAGATGCCTTTAGGAAGTAGATGGTCAAGATGGTAACGACAATCTTGTCCTTCAAGCAAGAAGGGAGACATCATTAGAAAGCCATTAAACGGGAACAGGAGGAACAGGTCCCAAGGAGGCCGTTACTAATGGGTTTGGAGTCTAGAATGGGCTGCTTCTGATCCTCTGGAAAAGCAGCACACGCTCCTAACCACTGAGCCATGACCCTAGCCCGGCTAGTACTTCCTTCTGCCCACTTCATGCAATGTTCCCCGAGGCCAAGAGAGGGAGCTGTGGTAGGTCCCAACGAGGACTGAGCACTCAGCAGTCACTGTTGGTATCAGGAATTGAAGCGACACTATTTGGTCACTGTTGCCCTGGCAACAGCCACGCATTCCCGGAAGCCCCTTTGGCTCAATTCCCACCTCCACCCGGGATAGTCATACCACATTCCAAGTAGAAGACAGACTTCCTCTGCCCTCCTCCTCTTCTCTCCTCTTTCTCTCGCCCCTTCCCTTGTCTCGTTCTCCCATTAAGTCTCTCCACATGGACCCGTGGTGCGTTCTATCTGGGCAATGAGATTTTAATAGCATCAGTCACCTTCTCAGATCCGTGTTTCTGGCTGTGTCCTTAGAGGCAAGATAGAATTAAGAGACTGTTCATGATGGTGACATCCCAGGCAGGGCACAGCGCCCACCCGATGCAGGGACGGCATGGCCTTACTTTATTATTATTATTATTATTATTATTACTATTACTATTATTATTATTATTATTATTTATTTTTTTTTTTTGAGGCACGGTCTCACCAATAAGGCCAAGCTAGTCTTGAACTTACAGAGATCTGCCTGCCTGCCTCTCCCTCCTGAAGTGATGGGATTAAAGGTGTGTTTTAACATACTCCAGGATAAAATGTTCTAGAAATATATATAAAAAACTTCATTATAAAAAGTGGCAAATAAAAAAAGAAAAGAGAAAAGAAAAGCTATTATTCTATAGAGCAGGCTAGCCTGGAATTTACTGTGTTCCCCAGGCTGGCCTCAAGTTTCTTTCCTCAGCTTTCTAAGTGTTGGGATTATAGGCATGAGACACTAAACTTAGTTCCGACCTAAGAACTTGAAGGAGATCCCAAGTCAGAAGCCATCCTGGGCTATAGAGCAAGATGTTGGCACAAACGAAAGCATCTGAGAGGGCATATGATATGCTGGATAGTTTTATGTTAACGTCACACAAGCCAGAGTCATCTGAAAGGAGGAAACCTCAGTTGAGAAAATGCCTCCATAAGATCTACCTGAAAGGCATTTTTCTTTTCTTTTTTTTTTTTTTTTGGTTCTTTTTTTCGGAGCTGGGGACCAAACCCAGGGCCTTGCGCTTCCTAGGTAAGCGCTCTACCACTGAGCTAAATCCCCAGCCCCTGAAAGGCATTTTTCTTGGGGGGGGGGCCCAGCCTGTTGTGTGTGGTGGTGGACCTGGGTTGATGGTCCTGGGTTCCATAAAAGAAATCCAGCTAAGCAAGCCATAGGTAGCATGGCCTCCATGGCTCTCCATGGCCTCTGCATCAGCTCCTGCCTCCACGTTCCTGCCGTGTTTGAGTTCCTGGCCTGACTTCCTTTCCAAGATGACAGTGATACAGAAATGGAAGCCAAATAAACACTTTCCTCCCCAACTTGGGTTTTGGTCATGGTGTTTCGTAACAGCAATGGAAACCCTAAGACAAGTTAGTACCAGGCTAGTGGGGCATTGGTGTGACAGATCTAACCATGTTTTTGGTAGGATCATGGAAGGACTTTGGACCATTGGGTGTTGAGAGCTCAGTGACTATCCTGTACACATGTAGGAGATAAGAATGTTAAGAGCAGGGGCTGGAGATGGCTCAGTGGTTAAGAGCACTGACTGCTCTTCCAGAGGTCCTGAGTCAATTCCCCAGCAACCACATCTGTAATGGGATCTGATGCCCTCTTCTGGTGCGTCTGAAGACAGTTACGATGTACTCAATAAATAAAATAAATCTTAAAAAACAAAAAGAATGTTGAGAGTGGTGCTAAGATGGAGACCTGGCTTTGGACATTTTAGAGGGAAGCAAAGACTTTACTGGGCCATTTGTGTGAAGAAAGGGTGGTGTCTAGTCAGCTAAGGATGAAGAACTGGCTGTGATTAGTGAGAGTCCAGGAGCACGAAAGCAAAACCTTTGTCTTACTGGGACACCGGATGCTGCTTAGCTAGAACTAACACAGAATTGGTGGTGGTTAAGTAGAGACCAGCATTGCTAGGGCAAAATCTTCTGGACAGTGTTTTCAGTGCCTGCACACAGTAGGTGTGTTTAATACATGGCCTAGTGTTGGCTGCTGAGTTTGGTAGCATATGAATTACCCGGGTGGGACTGGTTTGGAAGGCATGAAGGGGTCCTAAGGAGCAGGCCCAGCTTTGCTGGTGCTGTGCCAAACAGCTGTGCTGGCTTCACGACTCTTGCTTTTTCCAGTGGATATGGCCGTGTTTCTACAGCCTGAGTTCTGTCCTGTGACCAGTGTTCACAATGGTAGCCATGCAGTGGGGGGACCAGGGGCTGTGAGCGCCAGTCTGCGGATTACCTTGCAGAGCGAATGTTCCTAGGCAGAATGCACAGCCACGAATGTTACGTGACTCACATACAGCCAGAGGCTAAAGATCTTTCTCTAAAAACCATTTCACTTAAGTGAGCAAACACCTCTATTCACCAGGTTCCCGCTATGTAGCTCTGTCTAGCCTAAAACTGCCGATACAGACGAGGCTGACATTGAACCTGTTGCAACACTCTGGCATCTGCATCTCAAAGAGAGCTGGCTTCAGGTGGTTGTGTGTGTGTGTGTGTGTGTGTGTGTGTGTGTGTGTGTGTGTGTGTGTCTGTCTGTGTGTGTGTGTGTCTGTGTGTGTGTGTGTGTGTAGGTGTAGGTGTGACCCAGACTTTCCTTCTAGATCAATTAATGTTGGACCCCTTAAAGTCCTTTCTTCTAGTCATTCAGTGAGACTTGTTGGGCTTTGTCATTATTGTAGGTATGGAGGGATGGAACCCAGTGCCTTGCACAAGTTAGGCAAGCGCTTTACCACTGAGCTACACTTCCAGCACAAATACTCACTGAGCTGGGAACACGTGGGAAGTCTCAGGTGCTGAGCACCCAGCAGTCAGCTAAGCAGACGCACTCTCCTTTTAGTGCGTACAAAGGTAGAGTATGTCTCAGTAGAGGAATTTACAGTTAGAAGGTCAAATTATGGTGACTCCTACGGGAGCGGGGGAGATAAGGGACTGGGTACTTTATAAAAATGTGATGATCTGGGGACATGTGACCAGAGAGATAGGTAGAAAGGAAGCTTATGCAGACATGTGGGTAGAAACACCAGCTGGAGCACAAGCTGCAAGGCAGGACTGAGGAAGCCAGTGAACCTGGGGAATAGGAGGTGACCTGGAGGTAACAGGGCTGCACACTGTCATCTCACTTCCTGTAATTTTGTGGTGGGGTGGTAGGTGGGATATGTGAAGGGCTGGAGGGTTGGAGTGATGGTGATGTGTGTTTGAAGTGTGTGGAAAAGTGATGAAGAAAGGGTCTTAGTTGTGGTCCAAGTGTGTGGGGTGTGTAGATGGGGCGAGGTGGGTGTTTGGAGGATGGAGAAATGTCACATTGTGTAGTGGGTATGGAAGGTGTGGGGAAAGAGGCGTCTGATGGTTTGAAAGAGTGCTAGGGGCCATTTGGGGTATGGGGAGGAGGGGTGCTGGGTTCTGTAATGGGCTGGGTATGTAAGATGTGGGGTATCTGGAGCATAGAAAGAATGGTGGGGTACGTAGTGGGGGATGTGTTTGGGTGTGTGAAAGAAAGATGGGTTGTGTGGTGGAGGCATGTGTTACTTTTGAGGAGGAGGGGTTAGGTTGTGGTGGAGTGTGTGGTCAAGACGGGTTGGGATAGGGTGTTTGAAG